>NC_142011.1:170368509-170519125 GCF_049901735.1 Notechis scutatus
GATGAGGCTACTGTCAGTGACCTTGACATATTTTGATAAAAGTTCGCAGTTGCGCATAAAAAAGGACAGAGGTTAGTGAGAAATGGAAAGTTACAACAAAGAATCCCCTCCCTTTCTTTACCCAGCAAAGGAATGCAAAACACCTCCTGCCTTCTTCCCTTCCAAGATTCCCCACTCCCACCGTTTCATGACAGCTGAAAGAGAAGTAAAGAGCATAGCCACAAATAAGCCATAATTAGGGGCGAAGATATCTTGATAGATAGGGATGAATATCTCTTGAGGCTGACATTCGGACCCCCTAGAAGAAGGACATTAGTCCCTGTAAGAGAAAACAATGATGTATTAACATTGGCATACATTTCTATGGTTTATCAGGATATTTGGCATAAAACTCCTTAAGCAAGTCAGGGCCCTAACGCTTTCTCATTAACCCATTCAGCCTGGGAAGGAGGAAAATGTTTCCACGCTACAAGATATTGGACACGACCCTCCATTTCCTAGAATCTAGAATTTCTTTAATCTCGAAATGTTGTTCCCCTCGATCAACAGGGGTACCGGTGGATCAGGCTGGGTCGGCCGCAAAGTACTGGTATGTTCTGGTTTCAACAAACTGACGTGGAAAACTGGATGAATACGACGAAGAGTCTTTGGTAAAGTCAGTTGAACAGTCACCGGATTTACAATCCTCTCAATGGGAAAAGGTCCCACGTACTTAGGACCCAACTTCTTCGACTTCTGAGTAGTCTGCAAATATCTGGTTGAGAGGAAAACTTTATCGCCCACCTTATACATCATCTGTGGGGCTCGCTTTCTGTCAGCAAATTTCTTATGAGATTGGTGTGCCTCGTCCAGAGCTTTGCGAACGACCGCCAATTTTGTTGAAGTTTAGATATCCAATCGTCCAACGATTGGACAGTGGGTTTTCTCGAGGCAGTTCAGGTATGGGCACAAAATCTTGTCCCGTGGCTACTTTGAAAGGAGTAAACCCCGTACTACTGTGTACAGAGTTATTATACGCCACCTCCGCAAAAGGCAATAAATCCACCCAATTGTCTTGCTGATAGTTTATATAACATCTGAGGTACTGTTCTAACACCCCGTTTGTCCTCTCACAGGCTCCATTAGTTTGGGGGATGGGCGGCTTAGGCTCTGGGTGGAGCCTATCAACTTCAAGAATTCTCTCCAAAAGTTCGAGGTAAATTGGACCCCCGATCAGAAACTACACGCTCAGGAACGCCGTGCAACCTGTAGACATGTATAATGAACATTCTGGCCAATGATTTCGCTGAAGGAATCTTAGAGCAAGGGATGAAATGGGCTTGTTTGGAAAACAAATCAGTCACTACCCAAATGACAGTGTGTCCAACACTCTCGGTAGATCTACTATAAAGTCCATGGAAATTTCCTTCCAAGGTGCCGTTGGCCTGGCCACATTCTGCAACAAACCTGGTGGTTTACCAGGCGGCCTTTTCGCTGAAGCACAAACTGGACAGCTCGCCACATAAGTCTCAATGTCCTTTTTCAGCGAAGGCCACCAGAACTGCCGTTTCACCAAATGTAGAGTCTTCACAAACCCAAAATGACCAGCCGCTTTAGAATCATGAGTTTGTTGTAAAACTTGGCTTCTCAGGATTTGGGGTACATACAATTTTGCACCTATCCAGGCTAAACCATCTCGAATGGTGCAATTATTCGCATTTGCTAGGAACCACTCATCTGTTTTCAAAGCCTCCTTAAATCGTTCCATCAGGTCAGTGGACAGATCCCTCTCCTGATCTCTTTATTGTGCTCTGGTAATTACAGGAGCAGCCAACTGTGTAGTGGACACGATTGGTCTTACCACTTCTTTTCGGATACTGTTGTATTGAGGCATTCTAGACAAAGCATCCGCCATAAAATTTTTTCCCCCTGGGATATACTTCAACGAGAAATTGAATCGCTTGAAAAACTGAGCCCACCTAACCTGCTTAGGAGATAGCTTTTGAGGAGTCTTTAAAGCTTCCAGATTTTTATGGTCCGTCCATACCTCAAATGGATGTTTCGCTCCTTCCAAAATTGTCTCCAGGCTAGTAGAGCCCAACGGACTGCAAAATGTTCCTTCTCCCAGACGGCCCATCTCCTTTCAGTGTCAGTCAATTTACGGGAGGTATAAGCACACGGCTGTAGTGTCCCCTTCTCGTTTAATTGAAGTAAAACCGCCCCACCGCCACATCGCTTGCATCAGCTTGGATCACGAAAGGGGCATCCATGTCGGGTGTTTCAATACTGGTTCTGCAGCGAAAAGTCTTTTAAGCTTTTCAATGCGGCTTGGCATTCCATGGACCAGTTCAACGGTTGGCTGGGTTTTGGTTTCGCTTCCCTTTGTCTTCAGGAGGTTGGTGATGGGCATTGCTATTTTTGCAAAAGACGGGATGAATTGCCGATAGAAGTTGGCAAACCCAAGAAAACTTTGAAGTTGCTTCCGGGTTCTCGGGGGCCATTCCAATACAGCTCGCACTTTCTCTGGATCCATCTCGATGCCCTCGGGAGAGATACGATATCCCAAGTAGTCGATTTTCTCTTGATGAAACTCACACTTGGACAGTTTGGCGTACAGTTTGGCTGCCCTCAACTTGTGCAACACCGAGCGTACGAGTTTCACATGTTCGTCTTTATTCTCCGTGTAGATGAGAATATCATCAAGGTAGACCAGAACCCCTTGTGTAGATGTTCGTGAAGCACTTGATTTATCATTTGCATGAAAACAGCGGGTGCCCCCTGTAGGCCGAAAGGAAGAACGTTGAACTGGAAGCAACCCATCGGGCAGTTGAACGCAGTCTTCCACTCATCGCCTTTCTTAATTCGGATCCTGTAGTATGCCTCCCTCAAGTCCAACTTTGTGAAAATCTTCCCCTTCGCCAGGTGGGCTAGCATGTCCTTCATCAGGGGAGGGGGTACACATTCTCCACCGACACGGCGTTTAAGTTTCTATAGTCAACTACCAGACGTTTTGAGCCATCTTTCTTCTCGCGGAACATTACAGGGGCCGCCACTCGAGGTCTGGCAGGCGTGATGAAACCACGTTTCAGGTTTTTGTTGATGAACGCTCTCAGTTCTTCCAGCTCCCCGGTGTCATCGGATACAGCTTCGGTTTCGGGAGCGTTACCCCGGTAGAAATTCGATGCTGCAATCGGTTGATCGATGGGGAGGGAGCTCGTCAGAGGCTTTTTCACTAAACACTTCTCTTAAGTCCCAGTACTCCTTCGGGATTTTCTCCTCCCCATCCACTCGTTCGACACCTGCGGAAGCTGCCTCGGCCGGAACTTGGGGTTTCGGATGGGGCTTCTCCTCCCCTCCTGAGAGTGGGGCTCCTCCCCTTCCGGTGGGCGATCGGTGCGGATGCGTATCCACCCTTCCCTCCAGTTTATTTGGGGGTTCCATTTCCGGCCAAGGTAGTCCCAATATTAAAGGCTGTTCCATCCCAGGGGCCACAATAAAGCACAAGATCTCGCGGTGAGTTCCCATGGTCATTTCTAAGGGTTCCGTTATAAAGCTCGCCGGGCTACCTCCCGCCACAGATCCGTCCAATTGACAGAAAGCTATGGGCGTTTTCAAAGTTCTCAGTCCGATGCCCATATTTTTAACTACTTTCATGTTAATTACACACCTCGTGCACCCCGAGTCCAACAAGGCCAACATCTCTCCTCGGTCCCCGATGTAGGGTCCCTTAACTTTATCGGGATGGTCATGGGCCCCTGGGTAGGACTTACCGAGGCGTCATCCTCCGAATCGGTCTCGTCGAGTAAGGTTGGAGGTCCCAGCTCCTCCCCGCCGGAAGGGCGACCTCTACAACCTCCCTCGCCTTCAGTCCGGTCTCGCGGGGCTTGGTTGAGGGTTTACCGGGCTTCGTCCCTGGACCCTGCGTCTTTGGTGGGACCAACTTGACTCGCACTCCGCCATCCGGTGGCCCTCTTTCCCGCAACGGAAACAGGCTGTGGTCTTGGCTCTTGCTGCCATCCCTCCTCTTTGGGGAGTGGAGGCCTCTTGGGGGCGTGGGGGTTTAGATTTCTCCAGCCAGGGCCCCTTCTGCGTCTGTTTCGAGCCAGATCAATATCCACCTCTTCCGCCAGCAAGTACCACGACTGCAAATCACGTGGATCCTTCCGGGAGATGCACATGTGGTATACATCTTCATTTAAGCCATCTTTGTAGGTTTCCACCAGGGCCTCTTGGGGCCAGCCTCGGAGACAGGAGACCAACTGCCTGAACTCCTGGGTGTAATCTGCAACCGATCTCCCCCCTTGGGTTAAGGTTTTCATTTTGATTCTAGCCCTTCTCTCTGCCAAGGGATCCTCAAATCTTCTCCTCAATGCAGTCATGAAAACATCGAGGTTTCGCAGTTGGGGTGAGTTATCATTGAACAAAGTCACCACCCAGTCTGCTGCCATCCCTTCCAGGGTCCTGGTGACACATCTCACTTTGGCTGCTTCAGAAATGAACTCCCTTTCAAATTCTGCCATGTAGCTTCCCACTTGCACCAGGAAAAACCCCAAGTCTCTGGGATTTCCTCCAAATTTCACATCTAAGGGAGGCAGGGGGCGCCTTCCAGGAAGCACACCTATTGCTGGGGCTCCCCAGGCGGCCGCGGGTGGCTGCACCGGCGTAGGTTGGGCTAGGGGGTGGGGGTGGCTCGACTTCTCCGGGCTGACTTCGCCTCCCTCTTCCCCTCATACCTTTGAGCGTGCCGGGCTTTTCAGAAGCATCCATAAGGAATCTGCCGCCTTGATCCAGCCTGCATTCCATCTCCTCCCCTCCTGCCACAGCCGTTCTTTCGCACCTCTTCGTCTTACAGTGATTCTGGGAGGAGGGGGTCGTCCCGATCTTTCCAACCAACCCCAACGACCATCTGGGCATCTCAGCTGGGGTTTCTTCCAGAGTCAGGTCGGCCAGTAAATCAGCAGCCGGCATCTCTGGCAGTAACAACGGCTGCCCCCCACAGCTCCCTGGTCCTCTTCATCGCTGGCTGGAGACGACATGAGATGAAACCCCTCGGAAGAAAAGTTGCTGTTTTCTCCGGGTGGATTGATGTATTGGAGTTTCGAATAATGTCAGACTGTGCTCCTTCTAAATCCCAAGAAAGAAATACTCAGACTCCATGGTGTAGAGCAGAATTTATCTTTTACTGGAAAATGAATGGTAGCAACAGAATCAATTCCGAAACTAAAATATTGGCGGGTAAAATGCATATACAAAGGGATAGAATTGCTCCCCCTCCAGAGATCAAATGATTCTTCCAATTAAAACTTCTGAATAGGATCATGTGGTCATCTCTAGGTGATGATGAGGCTACTGTCAGTGACCTTGACATATTTTGATAAAAGTTCGCAGTTGCGCATAAAAAAGGACAGAGGTTAGTGAGAAATGGAAAGTTACAACAAAGAATCCCCTCCCTTTCTTTACCCAGCAAAGGAATGCAAAACACCTCCTGCCTTCTTCCCTTCCAAGATTCCCCCCTCCCACCATTTCATGACAGCCGAAAGAGAAGTAAAGAGCATAGCCACAAATAAGCCATAATTAGGGGCGAAGATATCTTGATAGATAGGGATGAATATCTCTTGAGGCTGACATTTACTTACTTATATTTCCATATGCTCTATATCCTTCTCTAGTATTTTGTGTAAAAACAGGGACGATTGGCTAGAAGAAATAAAAGAAACAAATAATGAGACTATTTTAGTCACTGTACATGAAAGGAATGAAATGTATTGTTCGGACATAAAGTAGATATATTAAAAGATCATTCTGAGAAATATATATTGACAATCTATGTTGCTAAGGTCATTGCATTTTTTGACTTCCTACCAGAAATGTGCTTCTGAGATTGCAAACACTGCAACAGTTGCACTATCTTAGTAAATGTAGTTTGAACTCGGCTTCTGACATGCAGAACTGTCATCCTTCATTCTTTCTTCAGTGCTGAATTCTCATGCATCTAATCGCACTCAGCATCCTTGGGCAAATGCTGGTTTTCACAGTCTCCTATAAGAGGTGGGATCATCATGGATCAACTTTCCAAGTGTCACTTCCTCTTTCACAGTTCATTCCAGGAAAGTGACATCGTGTGACCATCATTTAATTAAGATTTTGATGGGGAATAGGTTATTCCTTCATGGAGGAGAAACACAAGATGCCCACTTGCACTCCCAAAATCTTCTTCTTATGAATGGACTGCAAGGACTGAAGATTTTGTGACTGGCTTAGGAGCTGAAGTGGCTGGAAGTTGAGACAATGCAGTCAGGCTTAATCTCCCTTAATTTATCATATACGGACGCAAAGTAAACACAAACCTCATTTCTTAACCAATTCCAGATATAATTTATTTACAGCTAAAGAGAGAATTTAAATTCCACTTGATGAGTTATTACGTGGTTTGGAATACAAACGACTAAAGGAAAGAAATGGTTTTAAAGACTTAGACATTTTAGGCAATATTACCATTATTAATACAGATAAAATACAGATAAAAGGAACAGCTAATGCAAAATATTATTTCGTGGGTGAAAATATTTGTGAACAAACTTAAATTAATTAGATGAAGGAATGGACATTTGTAGGAATGATAAGAATACAGAGGCAGAAATCGGCTTCCAATGAGGCAAAGCAAATTAACCTATTTCTTTTCTTTTATGTATACTGAGAGCATTTGCACCAAGACAAATTCCTTGTGTGTCCAATCACACTTGGCCAGTAAAGAATTCTGTTCTGTACTGTTCTATTCTATTCTTTCTAGATCGAAGAGGTGTTATGATTTGAAAGAGAGTTGGATCTAAGTTCTGGACTGCCAAAACTGTGTAATAAAAAAGATCTCGAATTGCCCATATATTTTCCAGACAGCTGGTTTTTGTGAGTAGGTGGCAATCACAGCTGCTTACAATCAACTGGAAATCAGAGGTTCCATCATTTTTCAAACCATAAAATCAGCTTTTAATGCATTTTGACTAAATCTCTTTTTTTTTAATCAGTAGGGAATTTTACTTTTTCACTGTTACATTAAGATTGAAAAACCTTCAGAACTGTAGTCTTACCATTTTCCAAGTGAGTTGATCTTCAATCCATTTAAAAAGAAAGAAAACTATTTCTTCCAACTTTGTAATATGTTTAGACTTTTGCAATATTCAGCAAAGGCATGATTTTAGAGTTGCATTTGAAAAATGTTTAAATGTGAAGCTTTGTGAAATTGATTTAAAGAAAGACTTTGAAATTAATTAGAAAGAACTTCTAACCAAAACAGACTTTAAGATAGACTTAAAAATTCCAACCTATAAGACATGGAAATACTGCATTTGGAAATTAATTGGAGGATCATTTAAAAATTAAAAAGGACTCCTTTCTTTTCCTATTTCCCTCCCAACAACAACCCTGTGATGTGAGTTGGGCTGGATCAGGACTAGCCAAAGGCACATATTTTCTGATTAATAAGAAGAAATGAATGTTTAGATCTGAGTTAATAGAAAAAGACACGTGATATGGAGAATGAAAATGAATTTGGTTGTATTTTAAGTGATAAATTTATTAATGTCAAATATATTTCTGGGGATCAAAGTGGAAGTTTCTTTTTCTATTTCCTTTGGGAGGGAAATTTCTTTCTTTCTTTTCCCAACACTTTTCTATATTTTTTATTCTACTATTTCTTTTCTTTTTAAAAAAGTTTCCACATATATTTTTACATTAACTTTATCTATTAAATATAATTCTTAATAAAAATACTGAAAAAAAATACAGAGGAAGCAATTGATAAAATATATAGAATAAATAGAAGATTTGTGAGAATAAGAGATGTGAGTAAGGTATGCTGCATCTGTCAGAAAGAAGATAGATAATCACGTTTTGATGCAGCATTTTAATACAAGATTGAAGATTGACAACACAGATTAATTGTTCTTAAAGAAATTTGTATTGGAATTTTGCATAAAAGAGAATTTTGATTGAGAGATTAAAAAAGAACACACTTCAATGGAGCAAATTGAATGGTATGAATTATTGCTTTTCCTTAGTTGTGTTTTGAATCTGTTCAAAAGGAAAGGGAATTTCTAGAAAAATATATAGGAATTGAGTGAGAATCAAATGAAAGTGTCAAAGCAGACTACACCAATACTCCAACAGGTGCAAGAGGAAATTGAAAAAAGATGATATTGAACTAAGTATCATCATCAGTGATTATCAAGCATCAACCATGTTCCCTGATGAAATACTTGACATTTCCCACATTGGCCGAGAGCTCAAAAACAGGGACGGCTCTGTGGCCATACGCTTCTGCAGCGTCATTTGCAAAAATGAATCAAGCAAACGTAAATTCATTTGTACTATAAATTCACTTGCCAAAAGCAACACCAATCATAAGAACCTCCTTTCTCGCCCTGACCTAACCATACTCAACGTACCTGCTCCTGTGTACTCCACACTGAACTCAAAAAACGTCTAGACAATGGAGAGAAGGACCTGTACATTGACTACCATGCTGACTGTATCAAAAGTAAGTCACACAACCCACAACTCAGCTTTAACCTTCAACCACAACCCTAGCTCAACCAATCCACCATCACCCAAGACTAGGCACGTACGCCCCTAACTACCTCAATTCCAACTACAGCTGGCCTTAAATGCAAGCTACTCAATGCAAGAAGCCTTGTGAATAAAATACCTGAATTTCTCCTCTTACTAAATATGGCTAAATTCGACATCATATTTGTCTGTGAAACATGGCTCAACGCATCTGTCCCTGACTCCATTACCACAGTAAGAGACTATCATGTTTACCAATCAGATCATGAAATTCATAGAGGAGGTGGTGTTGCTATCATCTATAAAAAGTCCTTACATCTAAAAAACATCCAAGTTACCCAGGAGTTGAACTGTGAACTATCCTTAAATATCACATTTCAATTCTTACTATGTTACAGAGCACCTGATTATGACATCGAACATGTAAACAAGCTAAATTCGCAACCAACATGGGCAACATCCTGCCCACACACTTTCATCTTTCTTGGTGACTTCAATCTACCTCATATTAACAAATGTACAACTGAACCCAAACATGCAACCTTCTACAATGCTATTACAAATCTGGGACTGGTACAACTAGTAACCAACAATGCTACACTTAACAACTTCCTCAATCTCATCTTCTGCAATAGTTTGAATTTAATTTATGGAGTACAAATTAAAGAACGCTTTTCCAACAGTGACCACAATATGATTGACTTTTGTCTCAACATACGCCCACACAAAAATCAATACAATGATGTAATCCCCCATTATAACTTCAAAAAAGGCAACTATGATCTTATAGACAACGATCTCTCTTCGCTTGATTGGCAATCTCTATTCACTGGAAGCAATACTGAAAAATCTTTCAGGACCAGCTCCTTGCCTAACTGATGGTCACAAGCCACGGTCATCCCCATCTTCAAAAAGAGAGACCCCAGCCTAGTTGAAAATTACAGACCAATCTCCTTATGCTGTGTCACCCGTAAAGTCATGGAATCAATTATTAACCAATCCATTATCCTCCACTTAGAGACAAACAACCTACTCTCTAATAAACAATTTGGTTTCAGAAAAAAACTATCCTGTAATCTGCAACTCTTACACTGCAAAAACATATGGACTACACAACTCAATCAGGGCAAAACAACAGAAGCAATCTACATAGACTTCTGTAAAGCCTTTGATTCAGTGGTACACAACAAACTACTCCTAAAACTAAAATCTTATGATATCTCTGGACAACTGCATAACTGGATAGAATCATTCCTGTCAAACAGACCACAAATGGTCAAAAATGGGAGTGTCCTATCAAATTCTGTACCTGTCAATAGTGGTGTTCCCCCAAGGCAGTGTCCTAGGACCAACTCTCTTCATACTCTACATAAATGACCTCTGTGTTCATATTAAGAGCAACTGCGTTCTCTTCACTGATGATGTAAAGCTGTTCAATACCACAGACAATACTGCTACCCTTCAAAAAGATCTTGACTATATATCAGAATGGTCAAACAAATGGCAACTTCAAATCTCAACAAATAAATGCTCTGTCTTACATATTGGCAAAAAAAAATCAGAAAATAAAATACAAGCTGAATAGTCAAGACCTTGTTGATGATCCAAGCTCTGTAAAGGACCCTGGAATACTCATCTCTAATGATCTAAGTACTAGAGCCCACTACCTAGCCAAAAAGGCATTAAGAGTTGTCAACCTAATCCTACGTAGCTTTTTCTCTGGTAATATCACATTACAAACTAGAACATACAAAACATTTGCTAGACCAATACTCAAATACAGCTCATCAGTCTGGAACCCACATTACGTATCTGATATTAGCACAGTTGAGAAAGTCCAGAAATATTTCACAAGAAGAGTTCTCCACTCCTCTACTCATTGCAGAATACCTTATGCCACCAGACCTGAAATTCTAGACCTAGAAAACCTTGAATTATGCCGTCTTCGGTCTGATCTAAGTACGGTATATAAAATCATACATTTCAATGACTTACCTGTCAATGAATACTTCAGCTTCAACCATAACAACACAAGAGCACACAATAGATACAAACTCAAGGTTAACTGCACCAAACTTGATTGCAGAAAATACGACTTCAGCAACAGAGTGGTCAATGTCTGGAATACTCTACCTGACTCTGTGGTTTCTTCCCCAAACCCCAAAAACTTTAACCTTAGACTGTCTACTATTGACCTCACCCCTTTCCTAAGAGGTTTGTAGGGGGCGTGCATAAGCGCACCAACATGCCTACCATCCCTGTCCTATTGTTTCTTTTATTTTTCTTATATGTACCCATTTCATGTATTCATAACTATGTATATACTTATACCTATTATCTTGTAAGTGATTGACAAATCAAAAAAATAAAATAAAATAAAGTACTACAGATATCAATTTTTCTAAACTTTTGGCTTGACTAGATATTACAAATGCTTAATGTAAAACCTAAATAGAGCAAATGTTCCTCAAAAGAAAACAAACACTGTTTTACAAAATTAAAAGAAAGAATTAAAAATATTTTTAAAGAGATTTAAAGAATATATGGAAATAAGAATATAAATATAGAGTTAGTCTGGGCTAGTGTTTAAGACACTTAGAAGATGGTTAGTTCTAGTCCTCCTGCCTCAGGATGAAAGCTGGCTGGGCGACTTTGGCCAGTCACTCTCTCCAGACGAATTCACTTCACCAGAGCAGTTGTTGTTCAAAAAAGCACAACCATTCAGCTAGTTGAATTATTTATAAAAATAATCAATGTAGGTTTAGAGTCAAATGAAAGTCTCAAAGCAGACTATACCAATCCAACAGGTGCAAGAGGAAATTGAAAAAGATGATATTGAACTAAATACTACAGATATCGATTTTTCTAAAATTTTGGCTTGATGATATATTATAAATGCTTAATGTGGAATATAAACAGAGCAAATGTTCCTCAAAAGAAAAATAAATATTATTTGTTGAAAAAAATCCATAAATATTATATGAATGTGACAGATATGGATAATAGAAGCATGTGTAAAGAAACCAAATTTTTGGAGCATTATAGAGGACTGATTTTCTTGCTCTGTCAAATTTGACTGTTAGTTGCATTCACCTTTCTGTTTGTTTGAAAATAGGTAAAAAAATAAATGAATTATATGAAATGGAAGCATAGCATTTACAAATACATAGTGCAATTAAAAGCAACACTAGAAAAAGGATGTAATGACAAATGGCTCACCACTTTTGCATTTATAGCTGCATGAGCAAATCCTCTCCGTTTTCCCCATATTAGTTGGTAATGGTTATTTCCATAGTTCTGCTCTCGCAGTCCTCCTGGGGCAACTGTCACATGGTGCCCTTGTTTCAGCAGATTTACAATATTTTCTCTTGTAGTATGAACAGTGTAATGGAGTGCAAGGAACAGATTTATTCCTGCAAAAGCAGACCTAAAACATCATTCTGTTCTTGCTTGTAAAAGAAACATATTTTCCACCACAATAATTCAACTAAGAGTTTAAAGAAGAAAATTTGGGCTTCCCAAGTCAGTGAATCAATATCTTTTAAAAATCATTAAAACTAAACATATCATATATTTTTTACCTGGTATAAAAAAAAGAAAATGATGTATCACAGAATAGAAGAATTTCCCAGTAAGTCTATAAATCTTATGGAGAAAAAAAATGTGGTCCAATGGAAGGGTTCCATGGTAATAAACAAGGATCGCTGGTTCTTTTGGTAGATTTTCTACTCCAGAAACCTCATAACCTGTTAACAGTAGAACAATGAAATGGCTTCAATATTGTTTCACAAGGGTCTCCTCTAGAAGAAAAGAAGATTGTATTGAAAAATCACTTTTTTCTTAGCCTTCTTAGCTTACTTCTGAAGCTAAATATTTTAATTCATATGTAATTTCTGGAACAACATGCTGTCGCATTGATCAATCAGAATATCAACATCAATCAGAATCTCCTGACATTTGGGTGTTATTACCATTATGATCCTGCGTATTCCTTCTAATTTCCCATAAGTCATACCAACTAAAGTGACACAACAGCTTATCTTTTATCTTAAATATTTCAATACAATCTTAGGATATTTTAGCCATTGTAAAACATTTTTAAAAGAAAATTTTGGTATTCTGCTTACTTTTCCCAGAATCATTAACACGCATAGAAAATGTATGATGTCTATATTGTGCCTTGCCAAAACCATGATAAATGATGGGTTGGTATAAAACATAAAGGCATCAGCTTTAAAGAGTTACTGAACAGACTGAAACCTTTGGACTGTACAGGTAATCCTTCGCTTACAATCAGAATTGGACCCAAAATTTCAGTTGTTGAGTGAAGCAATTGTTAAGTACCACTTCTCCCCATGACAATAATCCTAACCCTCCTACTTGTGGTTATGAAGTGATTACAGAAATTGTTAACTTGAGTGCTGGGAAGAGATCCTGAGCCTCCTGGGAACAATGGGATACAACCAGATGTCCTGGGCTTGGTCCTTATACCACAGGTGAGAACATTGGTGTGTAATATTGTTTATCCAAGATTGGAGGGCCATTCCTGTATCCCGCTAAAGGATTTTTCCTCTCGGGAATGTTCATATTTGCTTTTTGATGTTTTGTAACATTAGACATGAAAATTATTCATTTCTATTTTTCTAATGTTATTTTTTAGGAATATAATGATCCCAACATGTACATGCCTAAAATTTTCTGGTAGTCTATGGTTATATATAAGTTTTTCTTTTTAATTTTTAAAAATATGTCTGCAATTACTCTGCTGAGCAAAGGATTAAGTCAACTCCTTCATTCAGTTTTTCAGCCACAGAAATAAGAGAGTTTCTTGACTAGTTGCTGAAGCATTTTTACAAAAATGAATTATACATAAATCGACACTTTATGTCCTCAGTTTTCTGTTCAAATTCTATTAGATTCAGTTGCAGCTCCAAGATGCACATGACTTCTGGTTATGGTTGGCCAGAAGAATGATGTCTAAGTGTGATAGTAAGTTCCTCATCCCTGCCTAAAGAATGAATTAAATTATACTTACTGTGCAGTATTTTTCCATGCCACTTAGCTACCAGTGTCAAAAATTTCTTTGGTTTGTCCCATTTTTTGCTATCGATATCTTCTGGCAGATTGCCAATTTTTTTCCATACAAAAAGTATTGCACTGAGGACATACATTTCAAACAATGCAAACACAAGGGGATAATATAAAATTATCAAAATCACTATCAACGTTAAGGGATATACGATAAAGCCTGCACATCTTTCCAAAATGCAAGTTGACCAAGTGGTAAATTCATTTCCTAAGGTATAATATATATTTTCCTCAGTCATGTTTGAAATCATAAATAGAAATCCATTCACAAATGAAGTATTTCTTTCTGGAAAAGAAAAATAAACATACAAGCATTCTTTATTATGAGCTCTTTGAGAACAGCAGCATATCAGGATGGCATTACATACAAGATAATGACACTTTCAATAGCCGTATGGAGAAGTCTGAGCAGAAAGATGGTTAAAAAAATCAAAGCTTAGTACAATCAATCAGATTATTATCCTTTTGCTTCCCTTTATTTTTGTTAAAAAGAAATCAATTGTAGATTTATTACTAGCCTGGTTGGAGGCTTTTTTTAACCAGCCAAGAAAGAAAAGGTTTACATGACTAGCCAAAGAGGTCTATTCAGGAGGGGGTCTTTGATTTTAGAAACAACTTGTTGGTTATTGTGCACATCGGACAATTCTGGGCATCCTGTTTAAAATCAGGCAAGTCTTCCTTGCTGATGTCCATTATTTTCCTTAAACTTCACTGCCCTTTATTTTTATTAAAAAGAAATCAATTGTAGATTCTTTGCAGGGAACCAACTTTCCTTTTCCCTCTGTCAATTTGATTGGCATCTCCAAGCCAACAGCTGTTATATCTGCAGGCTGATTGGGATGAAGAGAACAGGGCACTAGTTCTATTTGAAAACATTAATTTTCTAAAATTTTGGAAAATTAACTTCAAGGCCATCATCACCAAGAACTTCAAAACACTCTTCTTGTAGTTCTTTTACAGAGAAAATATCAGGGATGAGTAAAGCATACCACATCAGTCTCCAAAGAACTTCCATTGTGCTACTTTTAAACATAGCAAGTGTTTTTACTTCCACTTAATAAAACTCTTTTAAAGATGAGCTTGGCTATAAACATGACATTCTACAGAGCTGAAGAAGCTTCTTGGATGAGAAGTTAAAAGTCTGCAAAGAAACACCAGAAAGTCCAGTTTCCTCTTGAAAAAGTCCCTTTGTGACATGACATTCTAACATCATGAAATTTGAAGGGAGGGAGGAGAAACGTGTATGGAATCATCCAGGAGCAGATGCCGAAACAGACACGTAAGCATGGAAAAAGGCACCATTCCTTTAACAGTCCAATATAAGTGGTTGATACAGGCTTCATTTAAAGATTTCCACAACATCACAGAGTAATGCACAATAAGAGAAAGAATAGCTTGTCTCACAGTCTAAGAAACTCTCTGATCTGTTGACAGAATGGGTATTTCCTCTCTTTGTTTTCTGTAAGCTAACCTGTTCAAAGAACTTTTAGCAGAAAGAGATTGAGACAATAAAATAACCCATGTATTCTGACAACTGGTCTCACTATCAGTCTCTCTTCTCGGCTTTGCCTGTAAATGGAAGGAAAATAGCAGTACTATTTCAGATTTGCAGCTATTTGAGGAGCCTCTTCAGAAAAGCCATAAAACCTTGGAATAATATTCAGTTGTCTGAAAAATTATTCTACAGCACTTCATCTGATGCCCTAAGTCACTTAGAAGTGTTGAGGAAAATGGGCAATTCAACTGAATTTTCTTCAGAACGAAAGTGTAAGTTAAATATTTTTTTTGAAAATTTTATTGATTTTTAAAAACAAACATAAACAAACAAAACATAAAACATAAAAACATAAAACATCTTTTTGAAAGCAACCTGATCCGGGTTACATCTCTTCGTGCAGACACCAATTCAAATTCATGCTCATTTTTATTATTTTTTTATTTTTATTTTTTTGAAAATTTTATTGATTTTTAAAACAAACATAAACAAACAAAACATAAAACATAAAAACATAAAACATCTTTTTAAAGTGTAAGTTAAATATTAATAATCTCTCATCAGCCAACCATAAAAATATTACTCAATGCAGTATCAAAATTATTAATGGGGAAGTCCCAAACTTATAAACAATCAGAACATTATTGATTAAAAATAGAAAAATAGAAAGCCTCGTCCATCCCCCTCCATTCAATAAAAGAAGACAAATTTCCTCTGCATGCCACAATCATTACCTCTTTCAAACAGCTTGCTTGGAAAATCAGTTTTACTCTGATGAAATATGGTTTTAAATGAACAAATGTAATGTTCTCCTCCCTCAGAGGGTGGAGTGAAAACAAACAGTTCAAATAAATCATGACCTTAAACTAACCATCCTTTTATCCAATGCCTGATAATGTTCATCCTTAACTGAAGAACAAGCAGCTTAAGAAATGACAATTAACAAGCAATAGAATATAATGACACCAGAATCTTGGATTTTAAAAGAGCTGATTTTAATAAACTCAGACAGAAGTTGGGAAAGATTCCATGGATGAAAATCCTAAAGGGGAAAACAACTCAAGAATCTTGGGAAACTCTGAAAAGTATGATCATAGAAGCCCAGACCAGCACAATACCACTGAGAAAGAAAAACAAGAAATCCAAGAAGAAACTAGCATGGCTACACAAAGATCTCTCTGGCAAATTGAAAGAAAAAAAGGACAAATACAAAAAAATGGAAAGAAGGACATAAGGCAGAATATCAGCAGATGGCCAGAATCTGCAAAGACAAAGTCAGGATAGCAAAGGCTCAGAACTAACAAAGACTTGCAACAAAAGTCAAAGATAATTTTAAAAAAGTTTTTTCCAACATATAAATAACAAGAAAAAAAATCAAGGAAACAGTCGGTCGACTAAAGGGAGAAGACGGCAAGGAAGTAACAGGCAACAGAGAGAAAGCAGAACTGCTTAACTCATTCTTTGCATCCGTCTTCACGCAAAAAGAAACTATAGCTCAACCCACCAAAAACAAAAGGGTCTGGTCTGTAAAAGACAGACCAGAAATAAAACTTAAAATAAGCAAAAAGATAGTAAGAGAACACCTGTCTGATCTTGATGAACACAGTTCACCAGGGCCTGATCCCAGAGTTTTAAAGGAGATGGCAGAGGTCATCTCAGAACCACTGCAACATTCTTTCAAAAATCCTGGAGCACCAGAGACTACCGGAGGACTGGAAAAGAGCTGATGTGGTTCCCATCTTCAAAAAAGGAGAAAAAAAACAGACCCAGGAAATTACAGACCAATCAGCCTAACATCAATACCCGGGAAAATACTGGAAAAGATAATTAAAAAAACCCAGATCTGCCAATGTCTAGAAAAAAAAAGTAAAGTAATAACTAGCAGTCAGCACGGGTTTGTTAAAAACAGATCATGCCAAACCAATCTTATTTCATTCTTCAACACAGTGACTAAATTAGTAGACCAGCAAAATACTGTGGACATAATATATTTAGATTTCAGCAAGGCATTCGATAAAGTAGACCACAATCTACTTCTTAGTAAGCTAGAAAAAAAGTGGAATAGAAAGCACTACCACTAGATGGACTCGCAACTGGCTGACAAACCGTACTCAATGAGTTGTCCTTAATGGGTGTACATCTACATGAAGGGAAGTAAGCAGTGGGGTGCCACAAGGTTCAGTCTTATGCCCAGTACTCTTCAATATCTTCATTAATGCCAACTATGCACTGAGAGGGTCGAATTCTTGAGGTACCTCCTAGACAAACACGGAATTCACCCCACCGACAAAAAACTCAAAGCCATCAAGGAAGCCCCCAGACCAAAAAACAAAGCGGAACTTCAGGCATTTTTAGGACTCATTAACTTTTATAATGTTTTCCTACCCCAAAAGGCGACCGTGGCGGAACCATTGCATAGACTCTTAGACAAAACCGCCTCCTGGATTTGGGGAAAATGAGAGGAAAATGCCTTTCAACAAATAAAAAACCTCTTAACCTCCAACGCAGTCCTCATCCAGTATAGTGAAACCTTACCACTAACAATTACATGCGACGCATCCCCTTTTGGAGTGGGGGCAATTCTCAGTCATACCTTACCAAATGGAAAAGAGGCACCCATCGCCTTCTTTTCACGAACCCTGTCCAAGCCGGAAAGAAACTACAGCCAGCTGGACAAAGAAGCCCTAGCGTCTCCGGAGTGAAAAGGTTCCACGAATATATCTACGGTAGGACCTTTTCAATCATTACTGATCATAAACCCCTGCTAGGCATATTGGCGGGCAACAAGGCCACCCCAAATATCCTGTCACCTCACATGACTCGGTGGTCTGAGTTCTTGGCCGCCTATAATTACTGGCTCACACACCGCCCCGGTAGGGACATTTTGCACGCCGATGCCTTAAGCCGTTCACCCCTTCCAGACGTGCAAGATGACCCAGCACCCACCACACAAGTCCTTCAAATCGAGGCCTTACTCAGCCCACTCCTCACTGCGCCAGACATTGCCCGCGAAACAAAAAAGGATAAACAACTGGCGCGAGTATTGAGCTGGGTAGAACGGGGTTGGCCGGAAAATGACAAGGACGACCGTTTTAAAGCCTTCAGAAACCGACAAACTGAACTTTTTTCTCAAAAAGGGTGCATACTTTGGGCAGATCGGGTGGTGATACCAGAAACTTTGCAAAAAACTGTGCTAAACATGCTGCATGAAGGGCACCCGGCCATCGTCCGAATGAAAGCCCTGGCAAGAAGTTACGCTCTCGCCCTCGCGCTGGTCTCGTCGGTAAAAATCGTGCCGGCGAATGAGGGTTGCTACGGCTGGAGCGTAGTGGCTACGGAGGATGGGTGCAAGGTCATCCCAGTCCATTGCCTTAACATCCACCGGTTTCGCCAAAGCCTTGGCCATTCTAAATACGGCGGGTCCGCAGTATTTGAGACATGATCTTCATGGAGACATGATCTTCCAATATTTGAGGGGCTGCCACAGGGAGGAAAGAGTCAAGCTATTTTCTAAAGCGCCTGTAGGCCAGACAAGGAATAATGAGTAGAAGGAGAGTTAAATCTCTCAAGGAGAGATTTAACCTGGAAACAAGGAGAAACTTTCTGACAGTGAGAACAATCAACCAATGGAACAACTTGCCCTCAGAAGTTGTGGGAGCGCCATCACTTGAGACTTTCAAGAAGAGTTTGGACTGCCATCTGTCAGAAATGGTGTAGGGTTTCCCGCTTGGGCGGGGGGTTGGACTAGATGATCTACAAGATCCCTTCCAACTCTGATTATCTGTTATCTGTAAAATAGGAAAAGATATTTTAAAAATAAACTATAGTACATGTTCATAATTTTTTTTTTACCCCAACAGTTAAGCCCAATCTGAGCCAAATACTTTGTCCTGTTTGAAATGGCTTTTGAAATAAAGAGTGCAATCTCATTAACCAAATGAGGGTTGCTCCCCTGCAAAGTTTCCCCTGGGTTCCCCAGTATTTTTTAGTTTTGAAGTAAAAAAATCTAAGTAAGCAGCCCTTTCTGCAGAGTACAGTTTGAAGTAAAAAAGAATCTATCCAATTTCTTCAAAGGCTGGTGCTGCACAAATGCACGGTCTTTGTTCAAATGGAACTCCAGGGATATACTTTTATCGCTGGTGAACTGTGTTATAACATTGGCATAAACTTGGAGCCCTTAAATAAATCCTCTTAAAATGTGGGAGCCAGGAACCTGTTTCTGTGAAAATAAGTCCTAATTATAAACATGATTTGACTTGCTCATAATGATTTCTATCCCATGCTCCAATTATACTTAGCCGACTTCTTCCTGGAAACAGCTACCTTAGTTTTGGACTTATTGAATCTAGGTAGTTGAATCTAAGCTATGAACTATTTTCCTTCCATTGACAGGCAAAGCCGAGAAGAGAGACTGATAGTGAGACCAGTTGTCAGAGAGTACATGGAATACTCTATTGTTTCAATCTCTTTCTGCTAGAAGTTCTTTGAACAGGTTAGCTTACAGAAAACAACGAGAGGAAATACTCATTCTGTCAGCAGATCAGAGAGTTTCTTAGACTGTGAGACAAGCTATTCTTTCTCTTATTGTGCATTACTCTGTGATGTTGTGAAAATCTTTAAATGAAGCCTGTATCAACCACTTATATTGGACTGTTAAAGGATTGGTGCCTTTTTCCATGCTTTTTCCACCCCAAATTTACCTTAACCTTAATAAAAGTTTTAATTTTAGTTGGATATTTATACACAAAAAACCTCCATTTCTTTTTTTTCTTGCTAAAATAAATGTTTATAAAGATTTTTACATTTAAAACTACATTAATTATTTTTATAAATAATTCAACTAGCTGAATATTTCTATACTCTTTCATCCTCCAATTTTTTGCACAACTGCTCTGTGAAGTGAATTGGTCTAGAGAGAGTGACTGGCCAAAGTCAGCCATCCAGCTTTCATCCTAAGGCAGGACTAGAACTCACAGTGCTCTAGTGTCTTAAATTCTAGACAACTTTAGATCTACATTTATGTTCTTATTTCCATATATTCTTTAATTCTTTTTTAAAAAAATATTTTTAATTATTTCAGTGTGTGTTTTCTTATGAGGAACATTTGCTCTATTTATATTCCACATTAAGCATTTATAATACTGTATATAATCAAGCCAAAGGTTTAGAAAAATTGATATCTGTAATACTTAGCTCAATATCATCTTTTTCAATTTCCTCTTGCGCATGTTGGATTGGCGTAGTCTGCGGTGACACTTTCATTTGACTCCTGTCCAATTCCTATTTATATTTTTAGGATTTCCCTTTCCTTCTGAACAGATTGAAAACACAGTTAACCAAAAGAAAAAATTCATACCATTCAATTTGCTCCATTAAAGTGCGTTCTTTTTTAATCTCTATACTCAAAATCCTCTTTTCTTTCATGCAAAATTCTAATACAAATCATGCCTTTGCTGAATATTGCAAAGTCGAAATATATTACAAAGTTGGAAGAAATAGTTTTCTTTCCTTTTAAATGGATTGAAGATTAACTCACTTGGAAAATGGTAAGACTACAGTTCTGAAGGTTTTCAATCGTAATGAAATAGTGAAAAAGTAAAATTCCATTGCGATTTTAAAAAATGTGATTTGGTCAAAATGCATTAAAAGCTGATTTTATGGTTTGGAAAATGATGGAACCTCTGATTTCCAGTTGATTGTAAGCAGATGTCATTCGTACAAATTCCTACAAATTCCAATTCCTTCATCTAATTAATTTAAGTTTATTCACAAATATTTTCACCCACAAAATAATATTTTGGAATAGCTGTTCCTTTTATCTGTATTAAATTCTCTTCTATCAACTCTTTCTAACCTTTTGCCAAAAATGTCTAAGTCTTTAAAACCATTTCTCTCCTTTAGTCATTTGCATTCCAAACCACGTAATAACTCATCAAGTGGAATTTAAATTCTCTCTTTAGCTGTAAATAAATTATATCTGGAATTGGTTAAGAAATGAGGTTTGTGTGAACTTTGCGTCCATATATGATAAATTAAGGGAGATTAAGCCTGACTGCATTGTCTCAACTTCCAGCCACTTCAGCTCCTAAGCCAGTCACAAAATCTTCAGTCCTTGCAGTCTGTTCATAAGAAGAAGATTTTGGGAGTGCAAGTGGGCATCTTGTGTTTCTCCTCCATGAAGGAATAACCTATTCCCCATCAAAATCTTAATTAAATGATGGTCACACGATGTCACTTTCCTAGAATGAACTGTGAAAGAGGAAGTGACACTTGGAAAGTTGATCCATGATGATCCCACCTCTTATAGGAAACTGTAAAAACCAGCATTTGCTGAAGGATTCTGAGTGCGATTAGATGCATGAGAATTCAGCACTGAAGAAAGAATGAAGGACGACAGTTCTGCATGTCAGAAGCCGAGTTCAAACTACATTTAGTAAGATAGTGCAACTGTTGCAGTGTTTGCAATCTCAGAAGCACATATCTGATAGGAAGTCAAAAGATGCAATGACCTGAGTAACATAGATTGACAATGTAATTTTTTCAGAATGATCTTTTAATATATCTACTTTATGTCCGAACAATGCATTTCATTCCTTTCATGTACAGTGACTAAAATGGTCTCATTATTTTTTCTTTTATTTCTTCTAGCCAATCGTCCCTGTGTTTACACAAAATACTAGAGAAGGACATATAGCATATGGAAATATAAGTAAGTAAAACTTTATGTATTCTCAGGAATATTATTCCTTTTAAGCAAAGCTGTCTGGGGAATTCTGGGAGTTGAGGTCCGCCAGGCTTAAAGTTGCCAAGGTTAGAGACCGCTGGTCTAAACCACACTCACTAAACCCTGAAATTCAACACTGATTCTTTTCCATAACCTTTTCTTTTCCACACACTACTTTTTGCAATAAGGCTGCAAACTCTGAATTTGTGAAGATATTACCTTATTCATTATAGCTTGCTACAGGAGTTCAACGCCATCTGGAGCTCTGAATTTTTGGATTGGTCCCTGCAGAATAAGTTTTTATTCCTGCTAGTATTAGTTGGATATTTTTGCTGTTTTCTGGAGCTGTGTGATTGGTTTGGCACACCACTGATCCACCTGATACTTTCTAATGGTGTTTCATTAGCAGTCTCCTTTTCTTCTCATTTCCCCTTTTGCCCCAACAGAGAATCATAGGCAAATGGAACTGGATAAGCCTTGGAAATTGTTGTATGAGCAGGCAGAGCCACTTTTCATATCACTTGGGTCCCTGTGCCCTAAGCTGTGCTATTTATAAGGAAGATATGAAGCTTCAAAGGTAGAAAAGCCTTGGAAGTTTGATGATAAGCCATTTTTTGAGATTGCCTATGATCACTTATGTCAGATTATAATGAATATGGCTAAACTGTACATCTTAACTAAGGAAGTTTAGACTTTTCTGTGAATTTTCTTTCTCTTTTTTCTCTCTCTCTGTCATATCCTTCTAAAGGGAAACCCAGTTTTGTATGGATAATTTTGTGTAGGACAGGAAAAAGTAAGAGGCAGAATTGAAGAATGTGCTGCTGTGTTTTCTTTCTTTCTAATAAGATTGTAATCTTAGACAATATTATGAGCACTGAATGTAGTACACGTAAATTTATTTATAAGTAGGCCTGCAGATAGAAGGTTATGAAATTGGTTTTGTTGCTTCATTTTGAGGAGATATTTAGGAGAAAGGTTCCTAGATGATCCAGCTCAGTGGAACAAAAATTTTGATTTACAACCTCCATAGTGGATGAGGAAATATTACCCTTGCTTCTGGTCTTAGTAAGACAATTGAGAAAGTGATATGTATTTACCAGCAATTAAACCCAGCTGAATGGCTGAGGATCAACTTTTATAAAGGGAGGAAGGGAACAAACAAGCTAAACAAGTTACACCTGGAGGAGAGCTTTTGCCCTGAATTTTCCTAAGTACTTCTTATGCTAATGCGTTTTTCCTATGATATGGGAGCGTCTATTCTTCTCAGGCTAACTCAATGAATCTTTACTCGTAGGATTTCATCCTTTACTGGGCAGTACCACATGTGGAAGGATGGAGATGTATCTGTTGTATAAATTTTAGGAAATAGAATGTAACAGGCATTGTAAGAGGTTGGATTTTGAGTTTAGGATGAATTTAAGCTGTTGTGGAACACATTATAGAATTCTTAATTGTTAATTAACTTCCATATTATTTGCTTTCCACTTGAAAATATGTGTGAATTTTTTAGACTTTGTTTTTCTTTCATATCATCCACAAACTGTTAATCACCTGCCATTCAAAATTGCAGTGATTTCATGGAATTTCAT
This sequence comes from Notechis scutatus, assembly GCF_049901735.1. Classification (NCBI taxonomy): domain Eukaryota; kingdom Metazoa; phylum Chordata; class Lepidosauria; order Squamata; family Elapidae; genus Notechis; species Notechis scutatus. The sequence goes on from NC_142011.1 coordinate 170,391,947, forward strand.
GTGAGGACATGTAGAAGACTGGGATGAGATCCCTGAAAAAGGAAAAACAACTGGTGTGGTATAGAACCCGAAGGGGGAAGACGTTACTGTACATCAAGCAAACAAATTGAAGCCTGTGTTATATAGTCATGAATTCTATTATCTTGGTTTATGGAATAGAATGCAGTTGTCTGAATTTTCTATCAACAATGACTGGCTCTAGTACAATTCATATGTGTAAATCATTCCATGGTTTAAACTAATCAGTTTCAAGTTGTTTTGGATTTTGTTTTCACATAAAGTCATACACTTTTACAATGAAAACTGTAACAAATTAAAAGAACCATAATAACCTATTAGAGACAGTTTGATGTTATGGTAAAGGTGCTGATCTAGGAAGCAAAAGACTAAACTCATTTTAGCATGAAAACATCATTAAGATTATATAGCTTAAACAATCACTCTATAGATATTAGCTTTATTAAGCAATTCTTATACTTTGTTTTCAGTGTATAGGAAGAGTTCTAGTTGGTTCTCCCTCAATTTATTATTTTCTTTTTTAAGAAAGATTTATTTTATTCAGAAAGCTTAAATACAAATTCCAAAAATGCTGTTGGGCCAATGTAACCCCTGGTGATGTTAGAGGATGATGTTCCAAAGGGCACATGACAGAAAACGCTTTCATCCTGGGTCCCATCAAATAACCCTCCATAATACACAGGCCCTATAATAGGGTTCTTTCTTTCAGACCAGATAGGATGGCCACGTGTAACCAGAGAGATGCAGTCCCTCAAATAATTCACACCCATGTCATAAAGATCCTTATAGGTTATTATTAGCATCCTCAATTGAACCTGGAAGCAAACTGGTCACCAACACAGCTCACAGAGCAGAGATGTAATGTGCACTAAAAGAGTGCACCTGAATGTTGTGCCACTGCATTTTGCACCTGTTGAAGTTACAGATCATCTGTAAGGATAGCCATTTAGAGTATGTGATTAACTGTGATTTTATTGTTTATACAAGTAGTCCTCAAATTTAGACAACTATTCAGCAGCTGTTTGAAGTTGTAATGGTCTTGAGCAAATGCAACTTAGGCTCGGTCCCTGAAGTTACAGCCACTGCATCACCTCCATGGTCACATGAGCAAAATTTTGGTGGTTGACAGCTTGTTGTTTGTTTTATTCATTGTTCTGGTTTTAATGCCTAAATCAGCAAACTATGGCTTTGGGGCCAAATCTGAGCTTCTGTCTGTTTCTATATGGCCCACAAGCAGACAGCAGGTGGGCAGCAGATGCCATTTGCACCCCATTCTGCTGTCTTTCTCTTTCTCCCCCCACCATAATTAATTAGTTAATCATTAAATATAAAGTAGCTGTGGGAGTTTTAATGTTTCCTCATTATGCCCTATGATTGAATCCGTGATCAAATCAAATTCTGAATCAGTTTAAAATTTGAGTAACATATGAATAGAACCTTACATGTGAATTTTGAATTAAATCTTGTATGATTTGCACATCTCTATAATATTTTTTAAAAAGCCCGACTTTATTAAATGATGCCAATGCCTCAGAAAGATTTGTCATCATTAAATAGATTTACCTGAAGAAGAAATCATAAAGTCCATATCCCTTTCTGTATGCTAAATAAACACAAATAAAAATCCACAAATCTAACTTTGTAAACAAGAATCAGTTATGTATTCCAGTTGCATATTTACTGTCATGTATATTGAAATTTAAAGTTAAATATTTTTCAAACAGCTCTTAAATCAATAGATTAATTCATTTCTAGAGGGAGAACGGTATCTACATTTTCAGAAGAATTACATTATTTCTTGGGAGGGAGGGGGGAGAAAGGAAGGGGGAATGAAGGAAAGAAGGAAGGAAGATTTGCCCTTCTATGGATAAACGGGCATCAGTAGAGGCTCTTATTCTATGCTACAAATGTTCTTTTTCTTGTTCCTTATTTATTTATTTGCTGAATTTATTTAGCTGCCATCTCACCTGCGTGACTTTCAGTGGCACAGAACATTATAACAATGACCAAATACATTACAACAAAGTTCAGTTTGAAACATTTTTTAAATCCACAGAATCTTTTGGATGGTGCACTCAATTTCCCTACCAATGCAGCCATTTTGCAGGTGCCATATACTCATGCCCAAATCCCAGGCTAAATGGAAAACCCATGTCTTCAGGAACCTTCGGGTAGGCCACAAAATTGGAGCCAATCTGACTCTAGGCTGATTAAGAGTTGTACAACTGCCAGTAGCCATCGCTACAAACCTATGCTGAAAGGGGGCTGATAGATAAGCAGAAGTTGCAAAGAGCTGCAGACAGACCAATGCAAATACCTTCCAAATCCCAAAGGCATGTTATGTGGAAGAGCACACCATCATGCTGATTGGTTCTGACTTCCTGCTGAGAGACGGGTAGGCAAGGCACTTCAAGTGAAAAATGTTAAAATTTGCAAGTGTATAAAAAGAACACTGATGCAATTATCCTTGAATGAAAGAGACGGCACATGTTTTCTTTAAGGGAGAGTGAAATTCCAAAGGGTAGATGTCACAACAGAAAATACTCATTCCCCTGATTATGGGATGTTCTATGATTATGGGAACTAACATCCCCACAAAATCCCTTCCTGCATTAGATAAGATCAGATCATAGACCCAAAATGGTATCATGGCCCAGGACTCAGATGAATCTGCTCCTGCTGAACCAAATGGAATGTCAGCCTCAGCAGAACACCAAACCAGGAATCATCTAAGGTTGATTAAACACAGGCACCACGAGAACAATTAAAGCAGACTTAATTCTCATTTCTTAAACTGCTTATTCGTCACTTAAAGATGAATGTTAGATGACACTGGCTAAAAGAATGGTTAATTCTAGGTATTAAATTGAGTTTGTTGTCACTCCACCCTCTGGGGGAGGAGAATGTAACATTTGTTCATTTAAAACCATCTTTCATCAGAGTAAAATTGATTTTCCAAGCAAGCTGTTTGAAAGAGGTAATGATTGTGTATGTGCGTGAAATTCATCTCCTTTTTTTGAATACCAGGAGAGGTGGGTCCCTTCTATTTTTAATCAATAATATTCTGATTCTTTATACATTTACAAATTTTCTATTAATGTTATGATACTGTCCTCAGTGTGATATTTTCATTGCAGAAAAGTTGGGTGGTGATGGGTTAGTTGAATTATCTATTTTCATCACCTTTTCTAAGTGATTTTGGGCATCAGATGAAGGGTCTTAGAAGGGTCATTTTGCAGAAAGCTGAATATTGTTCCAAGATTTTGTGATCATTCTGAGGTTGCTTCTCAAATATCTGTAGAATCTGAAATATTAGTGCTATATCATTCCATCTATGAACAAAGCCAAGAAGAGAGGCTAATAGTGATACCAGCTATCAGGGTGCGCATGGAATAGTGTTATGCTATTGCTTCTATCTATCTTGTTCTGCTAGAAGTTCTTTGAGCAGGTTAGCTTACAGAAAACAAAGACAGGAAATGTTTATTTATTATTATTTACTTTATTCATTAAGCATTAACACAGTCAATTGAACATTTAAAAATGTATCACAAATATTATTAACTGGCACTGATGGTTGATACGGTTTGCTGCAGCATCCTAGGTATCAAGCAAGTATTTTCTGAAAATAGACGATGTTCCGAATAGCGCAGTTTTTTGCAGTTCTGTTGGTATTATTGCAGGAAGCTGTAATTTCTTTTTTTTAAAAAACAAGTTTTATTAATTTTCAAAACACACAAGTCAACCTTTTTCCATTATAAATTTAACAAGTCAGATGAACTATAATTCTGTTTTAAACCATTTCCATATAAACATACAAAAACCTCTTATCCATTTTCTCTTTATTTCTCTTTACTCTTATTCCATTTTATTATTATTATTTCATCTATTTCTTTCTGACTTAGTTACCATTATTCTCATTCTATATTTCTGCAAGGTTTCATTAATTCTCCCCCCCAAAAAAAGACATATATACACAACACACAAAACATTAAAAAAAATCTTTTTGGAAAGTAACTTGGACCCAGGTATCTCTTTCTTCATGGACTTCAACTATATTCATGCTCATATTACATATCATTACTTATTTTATTTACCATTCTAAGTCTTCTATATTAACTTCTCCCCATATTTCACTCTTTTTAATTCTATCTTAATTAATCATCTTAATTTGAGTCATTATATTTGTATCTTTTGTCCATTCTTTATTATACCTTTGTCTCATTCCTTATAAAAAAAAAGAAATTTCTCCTGAAATCACTAATCAGAGTATGATGCCTTTCTATCTCCCCACTAAATTAATCAAATTAATCTTTAAAATAACACCCAATACCCAATCCGATTTTGCTTGGTACATTCTAACTGAATAATACATCCAGAATAATTAAATACATAGTTAAACAATAAATCTAAATATTAAAAACAAATACTATAATAAAAATTTTATAATAACATAAATACCATAATCTTATTAAACTCTTTAATTAAAGCTCAATGTTCTAAATCTCCCCCCATATTATTAAATTTTAAAACCAATCATTATTAACATTTCAACATTTTAATCTCTTATCAACTCTTAAGCCATTTAAGTTTTCTATTTCTAATACAATACTACAATATCATCTTATGTACCTTGCAAAATCTCTTTGCAAAAATTATACTTATCCTTTATCCCTAAAAAAGATTCCTTTTTTCCCATTTAATTTCAAAACTTTGTAGCTTTTCTCCACCTTTTCCCTTTCTTTCTTCTCCCAACAAACCTTTCTACCCCCCCTTCTTCTAGCCTCTGCCTTACTGGCTTCCCTTCTCTGTCGTTTTCCTCTTCCCTTTTGTTTACCATCATTATATTGATTTTGATTAAAAATGTATCACAAATATTATTAACTGGCACTGATGGTTGATACGGGTTGCTGCAGCATCTTAGGTATCAACTAAGTATTTTCTGAAAATAGACGATGTTCCGAATAGCGCAGTTTTTTGTAGTTCTGTTGGTATTATTGCAGGAAGCTGTAATTTCTTGATGTACTGTGTAAAATTCTTGGACATAGTGCCAAGTGCCCCGATGACAATGTGTATCATTGTCACATGTTTAATCCATAATCGGGTAGTTTCGATGGCCAGGTTGCAATATTTCATGATTTTTTCTAGTTCTTTTTCTTCGATTCTGGTGTCTCCGGATACAATGATATCAATAAATTGTTGTTGTTGTTATTATTGTTATGATGATGATGATGATGATGATGATGACAGTATACACAGCAAACGAGATAAGCATGCTGGGTTTCATATCACAAATCACTAGTCGAACACTTCCCAAGTGTTTAGGACTGCATGATGTATCAGCGGATTATGCTAGCAGATCCCAGGAAGGTGGCCTTCTGCAGATGACCAATGGTGATCTTGTCAGCACCAATTGTTTTTAAGTGCTTGCCTAGGTCTTTAGGCACAGTACCCAGTGTGCCGATTACCACTGGAACCACCTGCACTGGTTTATGCCAAAGTCTCTGCAGTTCAATTCTCAAGTCCTGATATCTGGTGACTTTTTCAAGTTGTCTCTCGTCGATTCTGCTGTCACCAGCTATGGCAATGTCGACTATCCACACTTTTTTCTTCTCCACAATCATGATATCCAGAGTATTGTGTTCCAAAACTTTGTCAGTCTTTATTTGGAAGTCCCACAGTAGTTTTGCGTGCTCATTTTTGACCACTTTTTCAGGCTTATGATCCCACCAGTTCTTTGCTACAGGCAGATGGTAGTTGTGACACAACCTCAGAAGCGGCAGAAATACACCATGTCAGAGAACTGTACTGTAATGAAATTATTATTATTATTATTATTATTATTATTATTATTATTATTATTATTATTATTATTATTATTATTAGGGGGCGTGCATAAGCGCACCAACGTGCCTACCGTCCCTGTCCTATTGTTTCTCTTATTCTTTTATTTTTCTTATATGTAACCATTTCATGTATTCACAACTATGTATACATTTATACTTATTATCTTGTAAACAATTGGCAAATCAAATAAATAAATAAAATAAAATAAAATGTTCAGACTGGGTTTTGCATTTTTGTCTACCTATCGAGTCTTTTATCGACAACTGTTAAGTCCGGGGTGTCATGTGCCTGTCTGTCTGGATTCTGAAGTCCCAGAGTAATTTAACTTTTTCATTTTCTGTGACTTTTTCTATTTTATGGTCCCACCAGTTCTTGCTTACAGGCAAATGATATCTATTGCAGATCTTCCATTGCACAATTGTTGCTACTTTGTCATGCCACTGCTTGTAGTTAGTTTGTGCAATCTCCTTGCAGCAGCTTACCAGGTGGTCCACTGTTTCTTCAGCTTCATTGCATAGGCACTTACTGTCTGTTTCTGTCTTCTCAATTCTGGCTTTGTACACATTTGTCCTTAAGACTAGGTCTTGCTCAGCCAGAATTAATCTCTTGGTCTTTTACTTTAACTTTCCTGCTCTTAGCCACTGTCAGGTTTTGTTATTATCTACTTTTCCTGCTATTATTTTATCGTCTGTAGAGTCCATGTAGTGCTTTGTCTTCCCATGCCTCCATTCTCTTCTTCATTTGGTCTTTCTTGTAGTCCAGTTTGATCTCTCTGGTAGTCAGCAAGCCTTCCTGGCATATTAACTTCAATGCATCTTCTTCATTGTCCTTCAGATATTCTTCCAATGCCCTTTTTTCTTCTTCAACTATCTGATGTACTTGCAACCCACCTATTTGCCTTCTATGTAGAGTCTGTCAAAGTCGCTGTGAGAATAAAGGGCATGATTCATTGCCATTGTTTTTCTGGTCTTCCTATCCATTGCTTTTAATTCTGTTTGAGTCCAGTTCACTATTCCAGCTGTATATCTAATGACTGGTATTGCCCAGGTGTTGATTGCCTTGATGGTATTTCCTCCATTGAGTTTGGACTTTAAGATCTTTTTCATTCTCTTGATATATTCACCTCTATTTTTTTTCTTGACTTCAGTGTGCTTGATGGTGTCAGCTTGAAAGATACCCAGGTATTTGTAGTAATCATCTTCATCCAGACTCTTAATGTTATTTTCATGGGGCATCTTGATTCCTTCAGTTTTCATTGTTTTTCCTTATTTGATAATGAGTGTAGCACATTGGTCCAATCCAAACTCCGTTGCAATATCTTGGCTATATATATATATGAACAGTGTTTAGTAGCACTTCTATTTCAGATGGTGTTTTTCCATACAGCTTCAGATCACCCATGTAAAGGAGGTGGGGTAGTCTGGCAGTTGTTTTTGATGTTTGATAGCTATGGCCTGAGTTATTCAGTATTGTTGACAGAGGAAACAATGCAATGACAAATAGAAATGGTGATAGTGAATCCCCTTGAAATATTCTTCTCTTGATATTAACTTTCTCCAAATCTCTCATTATTGACATGTCTTCTGTTGTGCTATCGATCTTTGCACAAAGCTTCTGATGTTTCTACTGACTCCTGTTATTTCTAGGCACTTGATTATCCAGTCATGTGGCAGAGAGTCACATGCCTTTTTGTAGTCAATCTATGCCACATTCAGGTTGGTCTTCCTTCTCTTGCAGTTTTCCAAAATCATTTTGTCAATTAGGAGTTGATCTTCTGTTCCTCTGCTATTGGAGTGGTTTCCTTTCTGTTCAGCTGGAAAAAGATTGTTTTCAACTAGATGCTATTGGACTGCATCAGCTACCACACCAGTTAACAATTTGAAAGTTGTTGGTAAGCAGGTAATTAGCCTTTAGTTGCATGGTGCTGGCCCTTTGGTGGATCTTTCATTATCAGGTACGTTTTGCCAGATGTTAGCCACTTTTCAATTTCACCTCTTTGTATTATGTTGTTAAGCTGCTTGGCAATGAGTGGGAATAAACCAGTTAGATGTTTTAACCAAAAACCATGCAGGTCATCTTCACCCGGCGCTGACCAATTCTTCATCTTCTTTGCTCTTTTCTCTACTATTTCCATTTGTTATTACTACTACTACTACAATGAAAAATTATATTCTGAATTATGAATTTATTATTCATTCTATCAGTAAATCAGAGAGTTTCCTTATTAACAGATTGCAAAAGATCAAAAGATTGCAAAAGACAAAAGAGGTGGTGCCTTTTTCCACACTTATATGGCTGCTTTGGCATCTGTCCTGGCTGATTCCATACACATTTTTCCCCTCAAACCCCAATACTCAGAAGCTATAGAATGTTTAGATTTGTAACCAATGTTTTTTTAAGAACAGCTATATTAAATGGCAGTAAAACACTTGCTACATTAGAGTAGCACAGTGTTTTTATATTCTCTATGGAGACTGATTTGCTGTACAACATCCCTGATATTTTAGCTGCAGAACAACTACAAGAGGAGTATTTTTGAATTTATGGTGATGAAAGTCTTGAAGTTAACTTGTCAACTGAAGATTAATGTCCTCAGACACAAATCTGTTTCAGTATTTGTTTGTATTAATTGAAGCTAACTTGCCAATTGAAGTTTAGTGTCTCAAACAGAACTACCATCCCTGCCTGAATTGCATTCTGCCTTGGAGATGCTTATTATAATGAAACAGGTTCTAGAAGAAGGGATTAACAGAAGGCGGGTTTCTTGCAAAGCAGTCTACAATTGATCCCTTTCTACCATGTTTCTCACAAAATAAAGCCGGGCCTTTTTTTTTTCACCCTCGAAAAAACGGCTAGGCCGTCTTTTCAGGGGTGACTTAATTCCCCCCCTTGCATCCTCGAGTGGGTGGACAGCAACAAGTTGGATGTTGACCTCAGTGTTGGTGGGGCACTTCGTATCGGGAGACCTTCCGCCACCATTGCTTTCCCTTCTCCCTTGCTGCGGCGGTGTTTAGAGCAATGCCGTGACGTTTGGTGCAGCCACTCGTGGCCAGCCAGAGCTCCTCCCTGCAACCGGAGCCTGGCGGAGACACTCGGCTTCAGGTGCTCCTGTCGCCGCCTTCCCTTTGCCTTCAAAGGCAAATCCAATTCTTTTAAAAATGATGCCCTACTACAACAAAGCCTCCCCTGCCCGAGAGGGCAGTCCAACCCCACGTGGGGAGGAGAATCTCCCGGGGCCGCAGCACAGGATCAGCCCACCTCAGGAGAAGCGACCAGCCACCATCCCGCGCCTGGCGCCGGGCAGAGCGCGAAGAGCTTCGCCTGGGGCGCCCAGCGCAGCTGACAGGCAGGCCCTCCTTCCCGGCAGCAGAGCTCTCACCAAGGCAGCAAGCGCCTCCCCGCCGGACCCTCCGCTCATCCCACCAGGGCCGCGGCAGAGCCGTGCGGGCTGGGCAGAGCCAGGAAAGCGAACAACGGGTGCGTGCCCGCCTGCCAAGCAAAAGAGCCAGGCCGAACTGAGCTTGGCTTCCTTCCCAAGTCCCTCCAGCGCAAACCCGAAGGGACCATCGGGAGAGGCTGCCCGAGGCAGTGATAGCACCCACCCATCTGCAGTCAGGGAGGCAAGGTGATGGCAGCGCTGCTTCCCTGGCCGGCAGAGAGAACCCGAAGCCACCCGTCCTTTCCACCCCTCGCCCAGCCCGTCCCCATCCCCACGCATCTCCAATTGCACCGGCAGCTCCAAACGCTGCAGCGGAATGGGCATCAGGCAGAGGCACTGACTCAGTGGGGCTCAGCTCGGAGGAGGATGCGGCGCAGGTCGTCGCCTTGCATCCCTGTCCTATAACTATCACTATCACTATCACTAACTCGGGCGCTATCCCTAACTCAGGCGGCCTCTCCCAGTGGCCCCTTCAGGTTCAGGCTGGAGGGACTTGGGAAGGAAGCCAAGCTTGGGTCGGCCCGGCTCTTTCGCTTGGCAGGCGGGGCCAACATGTTGGGCCTTCCTATTGGTGGAGGCCGTATTGTTGGAGAAACACGGTAGTAAAAATAAAGGAGAGGGATAGAAGCTAAGGGAGAGAATGGACATCAGCCAGAAGAAAAAGTTTTCATGACGGATTTTTAACAAAGGATTTCCAGATTTGTCTTGTGTGCACAAAAAAACCACAAGTTGTTTCAAAAATCAAGGTCTCCCTTCTGAATAGACATCTTTGGCTGGCCATTCAAACCTTTTCTTTCTTGGTTGGTTAAAAAAAACAAGATTAATCAGAGCCTCTAACTACACCAGTAATATTTCATTAAAAGAATCAATAGTATTGTTGTACAATTGATTGTACTAAGTTTTGATTTCTTTTACCATCTCTCAGCCCAATCTTTTCCATAAGGCTATTTGAAAGTGTCATTACAATGTATTCATTCTGATATTCTGCTGTTCTCTAAAAGCTCAATATTGCAAATAGTAATTATATTAAAGCATATTTGTATTTTTTTTCAGGAAGGAAGAATTTTTGGACTTTATTCATGTAGTCCGAGTTTAAACATGACTACAGAAAATATATACTATACCCCTGGAAAAGAATATTCCATCTGGCCAACTTACATTTTGGAAGAATGTGCAGGCTTTATGGTATATCCCATAACAGTTTTAATGATAGTGATACTGTTATATTATCCACTTATTTTTGCATTTTCTTGGTTCTATGCCACTAGTCTAATATATTATGTGTGGAAAAAAATTGGTAATTTGCCAGAAGATACAAATAGCAAACAATGGGATGTGCCAAGGAAAATTTACTCACTGATATCAGATTTGTATGGAAAGATACTACACAGTAAGTAAAATGTTCTTCATTAATTCTTTAAGGCAGAGATAAGGAATTTATTTTCACTCATAGACATCAATTCTTGGGGCCAATCCTTATCTGCAGTCATTTGTATCTTGGAACCTCATCAGAATATAGTAGAAAATAAAGGGAAAACTGAGGCTGCATCCTGCCAATTTATATATAATTTGCTTTTTAAAAATGCTTCTGCAATTTGTCCAGAAACTCCCTTAATCTCTAAGGCTGCAGAACTGAATGAAGGAGCTGTCTTAACCTCAATTTAAGAGAATAACTGCAGATATTACACACAATATCAAGTTTGCTTATGGTCAATCACTTCACACACTCACAGCCCAGGTCAATAGCCATACTTAAATCATTTTTAACCAAACACTGGGTTACAGCTGGTTCTTTGGAATTTGCAGAGACCTGAAGAATTTAAAGTAAGAGAAAAACTTTACTGGTTTTGTAATGTACATTTTCACTTTCTCACATGCATGCAGATACTTATCCACATTTGTCACATCCTTCTCAACTAGGCTGCCAGGTATTAGTCAGAGGGATGGCAGCCACCAATTATAGATCCAAACTTAATTCAAGAATGCATAGGCCTTAGGACCCCTTTCATCCCCCAAAGTGTTTGGTTTGTTGATTTTCAGGACTAGCAGCTATTTTTGTCCTGTTGATTTTCAAATCTGATAGCTATTGCTGGGATTTGGGAAAGGTTTTCCATGTGCTCAACCCAACTTCTTTTGTCTGATTCCGGTGACATTTTTGTATTTGTTTCCTTAAAAACTTAGTTCCTTCTTATCTATTTCCTGGTGGTTTTCAAAAATAAACAGGTAAATCATTTGACTGAGATGTTTCATACTTTGGCCAGGGGGTTGGAGTAGAAAAGAGATTGGAGTAGAATAGGGATTGGAGAAGAAGAGGGATTGGTGTAGAAGAGCTTCGAGGTCTCTTCTATCACTATGATTCTATGATTCTATAATCTAGAAGACATGATTCCTGGCTTTTTGTCCACACTGCATGTGCCTTTTTCATCTTTAGTCTCATACATGCATAATTTTAAAATAATAATAATAATAAGATAAACCTTATGTGTACTGTAAGGTAAAAGATAAAGGTTCTCCTCGCACATACGTGCTAGTCATTTCCAGCTCTAGGGAGGTGGTGCTTATTTCTGTTACAAAGCCAAAGAGCCAGCGCTGTCCAAAGACATCTCTGTGGTCAAGTGGCTGGCAAGACTAAATGCCAAAGGCACACGGAACGCTGTTACTTTCCCACCAAAGTGGTCCTTATTTTTCTTGCATTTTTACATGCTTTCGAACTGCTAGCTTGGCAGAAGCTGGGACAAGTAACAGGAGCTCACTCCATTATGCAGTGCTAGAGATTCGAACCACCGAACTGCCGATCTTTCTGATCGACAAGCTCAGTGTCTTAGCCACTGAGCTACCTAACCATAAAATACCAGAAATATTTAGGTATATACATCTTCATATCATTATATTCCTAAAAATTCAGAATTAGAAAAATAAAAAACAATATATCATCATCTTAGGAAAAGTAAAAAAAAATCCAAGAAGAAATTATTTAGCACATTGGAGGAACATGACCTCACTTCTAGCAAAAACACTAGCGAATGTTCTCCCTAGTGGGGCAGGGAACAGGCCCTGGATCTCCCTTGTATAGGGGAAGGCATGTGCCTCTCCTCACTGGCGTAGCAACCCCAGAAAGACCTGGCCTTCTCCCCAGTGCTCTGTTGAATGACTGTAACTTGGAAAGCAGTCATTGAATGAAGCGGTCATATGGTTTCTCCTATTATAGTCACAAGAAGATGACTACCTGTACTATCTTTTGTTCTAAGGTTTCAGTTGCTTAGAAGCACATTGGCTTTACATTTTATGCTAAGACATAATTTGTCCTGGTTTTGGCCTGGCACAAAATAGACATCCAACTTAGTATTCTGTAGTTCTTGTCTTTTGGACAATTAAAATAATTGGAATTTTATTTCATAGGCAAAGCCCAATAACTAGAAGTCTGACAGTAACAGATTATATCAGGAATATTTCTGCTAATCCTTGCCTCTACCATGTACATTTTTCCTGTGCCTTAATATCCTAATATCCTAACCCTTAATATTAAACTCCAAATGTGCTGTTTTAATTTAAACTTTCCCCCCCAAAATTGTACTTAGTCGGTTAAACATTACCATTAACTATACCTTTGGATTAAAGCTGGAAGAAGCTACAATATCTGAGGCCCATACATTCTATATGTTTGTAAGAATTTGGGAAAGTGTCAACAGAGCGTCAAAACTGTCTTTTTAAAAATGAGGTTTTAGAATGGATAAAATCTCTGAACACATAGATACTTGTGGGAAAGGTTTGATATCACTAAGTAACATGAATCTAAGTAACTTATAGGAAACTAGACCGAAGGTGCGGGATCACAAAAGCAGAAACACTGATTTCTCAGAAGGTTCTATTTTTTTTCATTTTCTTTTATTTTGATGATCAATATGATAGTTCCAAAAAGCACATTTGATTTAAACTTTTTAGTTTGATAACAAAAAATATGCCATTTTTCTGTGATCTTCTATAGGAAACTCTTGTGGGGAAAAAACTGAAGCCATTTCAATGTTCTCCCATTAACAGGTTATGAGATTTCTGGATTAGAAAATTTATCCAAAGGACCAGCGATTCTTGTCTATTATCATGGAGCCTTTCCAATTGACTATCACTGTTTTGTAGCAAGATTGTATAGACTCACTGGGAAACACTGCTATTCTGTGATAGATAATATTTTCTCACTTTTACCAGGTAAAAAAATTATTATGTTTAGGGTTTTTTGGTGGGGAAGGGTTAATAAAATTGATTCACTAACTTGTGAAGTCCAATTTTTCTTCTTCAAAGTCTTGTTTTGAGTTATGTCATAATGGAAATACATGTATTCTGTTTTCTTTTATGCAAGAACAGAATTATTTCTTAGGTCTGCTTTTGCAGGACTAAAACAATTCATTTCTGTTCATCACTGTGATTGTTCTACAAGAGAAAGGTGTATAAACATTCTGAAACAAGGGCACTTACTTGGAATTGCACCAGGAGGACTACGAGAGCAAAACTATGGAAATAACCTGTATAAAATAATATGGAGAAAACGTAAAGGATTTGCACATATAGCTATAGATGCCAAAGTGGTAAGCCATTTGTCTTCATTTCTTTTTTCTTGTTAATTTTAAAATAAACTTTATTCAATATATATATATTGAATGGCCACACCACTAGCCAGGCAAACACCTGGGCACAAACAGATCCCCCCTGATACCTCCAGCTCAAACACACCCCAACCAGGCACCCAGATGAAACCTAGCTTCCTAACAAATGATAGCTGTCCATTTACCCCGAGCCAAGCTGCACTAAAGGCCTCCAATAAAGGAACACAATGTTGCCAGCCAATCAAGATACAAAAAGAGCCACAAAACAGACAGAAGATATTACAAACACCAATCAAGCAGAACGCAACAAACTCCAAGACCAATAAACACAGACCAAGATTCCCAACCAATCAGGATGAAGAAAAAACCATTCTGGCACATCAATAGGCTAGCCCCAAATTTAAATCTGAAACCACTGTAAAAGTCTGACTCACAGACGAACACAATAAAAAAGCCTGATGATGGCAGATGAGATTCTGCCAAAACGTTGCTACAACTTTAAAAGCACAACTACAATGACGTGGGAAAATACCTGTTATGTTTGGAGAATAAGGAGACCAGACATCTGACCAGTGACTTCAACTCTTTAATAATAACAGGAATCAGAATGGAACAGAGCAAAGCTATGGGCAGCAGTAACCCTTTTATAGGGTTAGCTGCTACCTTATTAACCAATGAACTTGCAACAGGTTCAAACTACTAACCAATAAGAAGTATTCCCAAAGTGGCCAATCAGGGTCTAGTTCTGGCCCAATCCCAAGTTGTTGTACAAGGGCCAATCAAGTCTGCAGGTTTTCAACCCCTGATTTGCATTTAGAATATCAACTTTTATTGATTCACAACACCCCTCCCCCTTGGGTTCCGTTTGAGGGGAGCTGTAATAAAATCCTCAAGATAGGCAGGCCGTTTGGTCTGCCTGGATGATTTCCGAGGCTCCACCGGGTTTTGTCTAATGTCCGGTTCCGGTGGAGCGTTTGGATGACCTTTATTAAAGTCTATTTCACTGCACGGCGATTCCGTGCTGCATTCGCTGTGGTTGTCTCTGCTACTCCGTGTTTCTTCGGGGTTTAGCAGTTCAGTTTCCCCCGTATTAAAGTTCCCTGGAAAAGTCAACTCCCTTCCCGCTTCACGCTCCGGTGTTTCGCTGGGCTGTAGGGCCTCCGTTGGCCCGCTATTGATTGTATCAAAGTCACCCTCCTCGATGCTTCCTCCCCCTTGAGTTGGAGAACCCGGGGGGCCATGACCGCTGGGTGGTAATCTCGACCGGAGCTGGTCTATGTGGCGTTTCCACACCCTCCCATCGTCTGTAAGCAGGCGGTAAGATCTAGGCCCGGTGAGGTGGGTAACGGTTGCGGGTATCCATAGCGGGTCACCGGAAAAGTTTTTGGCAAAGATTAAATCGCCTACCTTAAATTCCCGGCATTTGCTGCTGGAACCGAAGGGCTTTTCTGGTGCGAAAGCGGGGTGGAGCCGGTCAAGGTGTGATCGGAGTTTCCGCCCCATAAGAAGTTCAGCGGGCGTTTTGTTGGTCACGCTGTGAGGCGTGATGTGTTGCAACAAGAGAATTCGATTGATTTTCTCGTCGATGTTGCCAAATTCCATTTTGTGAAGGGTCTTTTTTACGAATTGTACCATGCGTTCTGCACGTCCATTCACCGCAGGGTGCGCGGGCGAGGTTAACGCATGGCGGATGCTCCGATCGGCAAGATATTGCTCAAAGGGCAATGCAGTGAACTGAGGGCCGTTGTCCGAGACCAACACGTCCGGAAACCCGTGTGTGGCAAATAGTCTGTTTAATTTATTAATAACTGAGTCTGTTGTAGTTGTGTGCATTCGCTGAATCTCGAGCCAGTTAGAATAGGCGTTGACAGTAATCAGGAAAGTGTGCCCTTTGGTAGGCCCCGCAAAGTCAATATGAATACGGGACCACGGTCCCCTCGGCGTTTCCCATTCGGTTGGGCTTGCTTTAGGTGGGGCGTTGCTGACGTCCTGGCAATGTTGGCAAGTAGCGACCCAGGCCTCGATTCTTTTGTCGATTCCCAGCCACCAAGCGTAGCTGCGTGCGAGTGATTTCATCCGCACAATACCCGGATGTCCCTCATGCAATACCGCCAAAACAGTCTGTTGCAATTTGTCAGGGATTACGACTCGATCGCCCCACAAGATACAGCCTTTTGGGGAAAACAGCTCGGTTTGGCGGGCTTTGAAAGGCGCCCATTCAGGTGCTATTTGGTCCGTCGGCCACCCCCGTTCAACCCAGCGGAGTATGTGTCGCAGAACTGGGTCGCGTTTCGTTTCACAAGCAATGTCTCTAGCCGTCAAGGGTGGTGCCTGTAGAGCTTCGATCTGGAGCGTTGAGATGGTTGGGGCTGGATCCACAACAGAGTCTGGAAGCGGTGTTCTGCTCAATGCATCAGCGTGGAGAATCGATTTCCCTGGGCGGTGTTGCAAGGGGTAGTTGTAGGCCGCCAAGAATTCGGACCATCGGGTCATTCTGGGGGACAATATATACGGGGTTGGTTTATTACCCGCAATGATCCCCAGTAGCGGTTTATGATCAGTGATTATTGTAAATGCACGGCCATAAACATATTCATGAAATCTTTTAACTGCAGCAACAATAGCTAAAGCTTCTTTGTCCAGCTGACTATAATTTCGTTCAGCTTTAGCTAAGGTTAGTGAAAAAAGCGATGGGGGCTTCCGCTCCGTTTGGTAACACGTGGGCCAGGATTGCCCCAACCCCAAAAGGCGACGCGTCACACGTGATAGTGAGCGGCAGAGTCTCGTTGTACTGCATAAGTACTGAATCCGAAGTTAGCAATTTCTTTACTTGTTGGAAAGCATGTTGTTCTCGTTGCCCCCAAACCCACGTTGCTTTTTTGTCTAATAGTCTATGCAATGGTTCAGCTACTGTTGCTTTGTGAGGTAAAAAAACATTATAGAAATTGATAAGTCCAAGGAACGCCTGTAGGTCTGCCTTGTTCCTTGGAGTGGGTGCCTTTTAATTGCTCGTAATTTGTCTTCGGTGGGATGAATTCCTTGGCTGTCCAGGAGATATCCCAAAAATTCTACTCTTCGGTACATAACTGGCATTTATCCTTTTTTACTCTGAGGCCTGCATTCTGGAATCTTCGTAAAACCTCTCTGAGTCTTTTTTCTAGAATGTCTCTGTTAGGGGCGGCGATGAGTACATCGTCGAAATATGGGACAACGCCTTTTATCCCCTGTAACAACCTTTCCATTAAACTCTGGAAGATTCCAGGGCGACGCTTACCCGAATTGGAGCCGGTTGCATTTAAATGCGCCCCTATGTGTTACGATCGTTTGTGCCTCAGCTGTGGTTGGGTCTACCGGCAATTGTTGATATGCCTGGGCTAGATCTAGTTTGGCGAAAACTTTCCCGCCGCCCAGGGAATGGAGCAAATGTTGTACTACCGGTACTGGATAAGCACTTTGCTGTAGTGCGTGGTTTAATGTAGCCCGGTAGTCTCCGCAAATTCTTAAGGACCCATCAGGCTTGATAGGCGTCACTATTGGGGTTTCCCAACGGGCGTGGTCGGTGGGTTCCAGTACGCCCTGCGCTATCAGCTTATCGAGTTGTTCGTCGATTTTAGGCTTTAAGGCGAATGGCACCCGACGCGGCTTAAGGCGGATGGGTGCTATTTCAGGGTTCAAGTTAAACAAGACTGGGGTCCCCTTATACTTGCCTAGTCCGTTCGCGAAAACGTCTTGGAATTCTTGCACGAGGTCTTCCTCCCAATCGACGCTTTCGGCCTTGTGGACTCCGGCTACAGTGATTCCGAGCGGCCCGAACCATTGAAGGCCTAGAAGACTAGGCCTGTCTCGATCCACAACAGTCAGTGGTAGTGCGACGGTGCGGTCCTTGAATGAGACCTGGAATCTGCGGGACCCGATAATGGGAATTCTGTTTCCCTGATAATCTTTGATTATAACCCTTTGAGGGTTAAGGTCTTGGCGGCGGATCGCGGGAATGAGCTGTTGGAGCGTTTTCCACGACACCATCGAGAGGGAAGATCCCGAGTCTACCTCCATCACGCAAGGTTTGTTTTCGATGGCGACCTTCACTCGGATTTTCCCGGCATCAAGGGATGTAGCGTGGCCTATGGTGATTGTTTGGTGGGTCTCTTCCCGCCTGGTTTCTTCACGCCTGGTGGAAGTGGTGGACGGCTTGTTTCTGTAGGAGTGGTTCAATTTTTCTCGGTGTGTGCCGAAGAATCCTGAAGACTGGAATTCGGCCTGTCGGGGTTTGGAGTTCTGTTTGCTTCTGCAAACCTTTGCGATGTGACCGCGTCTCCCGCAATGTCGGCAAAGTGCGTCAAGGAATTTGCAACCGGATCGTGGGTGATTTGCTCCACAGCCGGCACACGGTCGAAATGAGTGTTGTATGGATTGGTCTCTCTCCGTTCGAAGTCGGTTGACCTCTTCCTCATCGCTGTCGGACGGGACTCTAGGTCTTCGTGGTGAGTTGATACCGGGTGTCTCTCTGAGCGGGCGAGGTATCAGTGGCGAGTTTACGTAGCGGTGCGTTGGTGCGGCGCATTTGGGCTGCCGACTTCTTTGTCGCCTCCGCTGCCGAGGCTTCTTTAAGGGCATCGGTGAGGCTGATGTCCCCCTTAGCCATAATTTTGCTCTGGATAGCGCCGTCTTCTAGGCCCAGAACCAGGCGGTCCCGGAGGGCTTCTTCTAAGTCTGTGAACCCGCAGAGGCCTCCTAGGTTCCGGAGGTCCGCGAATGTAATTGGCAAGGCTTTCGCCCTTCCGTTGGTCCCTCTGGTAATATTCGTGTCTTCTTACTAGGGTTGGTACGGTGGGCGCGTAGTGAGCCCGTAGTAACGGCTCGAGGACGTCCCAGTCCATTTCTTTTACCTCTGCTGGCTTGGCAAGCGACTTTGCCATCTTAAACATGGTTGGTCCACAATGAGTTAGAAAGATAGCTCTTTTTTTTTTTTGCCGGTTGTTGCATCTTTCAAATTGTTGGTTTCCAGAAACATCTGGAACCGATCCATGTAGGCCTCCCAGTCTTCGGTTTCTGGGTTGAATGGAGCGGGTGGTACGGCACCGCTGGCCATGTTGCCGTTGATGGTGCGTGTTCGACCACTTGCTCTGTAGGTTGCTCTGTAGGTTTAGTCAGCTCTTCGGTCTCCGTATCCCATCCTCGTCGCCAGTGTTATGTTTGGAGAATAAGGAGACCAGACATCTGACCAGTGACTTCAACTCTTTAATAATAACAGGAATCAGAATGGAACAGAGCAAAGCTATGGGCAGCAGTAACCCTTTTATAGGGTTAGCTGCTACCTTATTAACCAATGAACTTGCAACAGGTTCAAACTACTAACCAATAAGAAGTATTCCCAAAGTGGCCAATCAGGGTCTAGTTCTGGCCCAATCCCAAGTTGTTGTACAAGGGCCAATCAAGTCTGCAGGTTTTCAACCCCTGATTTGCATTTAGAATATCAACTTTTATTGATTCACAACAATACCCAAAGCTGAATACACTCTCTATCTATCTATCTATCTATCTATCTATCTATCTATCTATCTATCTATCTATCTATCTATCTATCTGGTATTCAGCTTTGCTCGGGTATTTTCCCACGTGATTATAGTTGTGCTTTTAAAGTTGTAGCAACGTTTCGGCAGAATCTCATCTGCCCTCATCAGGCTTCTGTATTGTGTTCGTCTGTGAGTCAGACTTTCATAGCCGTTTCTGTTTTAAATTTGGTGCTAGCCTACTGCTGTGCCAGAATGGCTTCTATGGCTTTTCTGATAATTCTGTAGCTGGGGTTTCCTATAGTGGCTAGGGTTTTGGTTTTGGTGCTAGCATCGACTTCAATGGCACCAAAACCCTAGCCGCTATATTTACATTTATATTTACTATATTTACATTTTAAAAACTTTTCAAAAAGACTCTAAAATCACAACTTTGCTGTATGTTGAAAAAAAATGCAAACAAATAAAGATCTCATAAAGCTGGAAAGAAATATTTTTTTTCTTTTTAAATTGATTAAAGATTAACTCATTCAGCAAATTGTAAACTTAAAGTGCTGAAGGATTTTCAATCGGGATGGGATTCTACCTGGTCAGTCCGGTTCTATAGAATTGTTATGATTCTGCCTAGTTCGGAGAACCGGCAAATCGCACAACTTGCTGACCTCACCCCTCCACTCCCCACCCACTTACTCTTTACCTGGCATGTGCCATCAAATTTGCCTGCATTTGGTAAGTTGCTATTTGTCTCCCCCCCTCAACCATCAGCTGTTCTGCTGTGCCGGGAGATTTAGATTAGCTAGAAAGCAAGAAATAGTTGGATTTCTTGCTTTCTAGCTAATCTAAAAGCAGAGCTCAACATTCCTTAGGACTGAAGCTTCTATTTTTCAGTGCAGACTCAGGTAGCAGATTGCAGAATCATAGATCTCTAAGTGAATCTGTGATTCTGTGAGCAACTCAATCTGCCTGCCTGCTTTGCCTGATTTTGGGTAAAAGTTGCTCGTTTTATAAAAAATTCATTATTTACATTCATGGTGTGTGAGTTTTGTGAGTTTTGTCATTTTGTGAGTTTGCTTGCAAGCAAATTTTATGTAATAGACTCAGGTAGCAGATTGCAGAAACATAGATCTCTAAGTGAATCTGTGCTTCTGTGAACAACCCAATATGCTTGCTTTGCCTGATTTTAGGTAAAAGTTGCTCTTTTTTATAAAAAATTCAATGTTTACATAAATATTTATAATATTTACATACAAGCCATGCCCAGCCAGTCACATGATCACCAAGCCACACCCACAGATTAGGCCATGCCCACAACACCGGTTGTTAAGAAATTTGAATCCACCCCTGGAAACAATAAACAGTAAAACTCCAAAATGATTAAAAAGAAGAGGTTTTATCAAACCTCGAAGACCCTTAAAGGCTACATTACAGTTCAAGTCACTATGGAACCTTCCCAGTTGATTGCAAGTAGCTACAAAAATGACAATTTCTGCCCAAAAAGTAGTTTTATGGTGTACATATGGGCAAACTCCAGATCTCGATTCCAGACAGAGTTTTGGTTGTCCAGATCTTACGTCTAGCTACCTTTTCAACCCTAATGCACCTGCAATGCAGAAAAAAATGGAAATTTTAGTTAATTTCCACCTCATTGGAAAGTTTCTGCCTCTGAATCATCACCTTCTCCCAAAGGTCTAAGTCATTAATCTAATTTAATTCCAATTTGTTCACAAGCATTCCCCCCCACCCCACCAAAAAAATCTTACAAAATACCATACCTGCCCCCTTTATCCATTTTAAACTTTCTTATATGGACTGCTTATTAAACTTTTGCCAAAAAAATGTAAGTCTTAAAAAGGTTTTGCTCCTCTTAATCCTTTGTAATCCCAACAACATAATAATTTACCAATTGAATTTTTATTTTGCCACTCAAAAAATCTCTATTTAGCTGTATCTCTCAAACACTTTAGCCAACCACAAAAATCTCAGTTCCTACAGTCTGTTTACAAGAAGCAACTGTTTTGAGTGCAAGTGAGTAATCTCATGCTCTTTCCTTTTTCTGGAGAAATTTCACTTGCCAGAAATCACCATCTACCTGCCAATCCCTGCTCTGTCTGGTGCATCTAAGTATCCATGGATCTTGAATGTGACTGTGAGGAACTTTTTAAAAAAATCCAAAATACAAGGTATACATTTCTAGATAAAATATGCATTATACCTTGATTTATGACAATATATAAAAATGAGAGCATGTGCACATACTCATTCTTCATGGCTGAAGCCACGACTAAGGCAAGCAATCAGCCAAACACTCAAATTACCACTCCGTGAAGGAATAACCTATTTCCCACCAAAATCTTAAATAACAGATGGTCACACTATTCCCTTGCCTAGAAGTATGAAAAACCAAGTGACAGTTGAAAAGTTGCAGAATGAAGCTCACATGATGATCCCTGTCTTATGGAGAACACTGAAATTCAGCATTTGCCCAAGGATGCTAGATGCCAATAACTAATCTGAAGGAGTCAATTTATCTGTAACAAATACGGGCAAAGTTATAGGACAGTGTAGTAAAGGTCAACAAAAAAAAAGAATCATTATGGTTTCATTCAACTCTTGCCTTTGTCTTTCTTTGGCATACTAGTTATGTGAAAAATAAAACTGAAGTTTAATATTAGTTTATAAATCAGGATCTTTTGGATGCATGAGCATGAAATTTCAGCACTAAGGAAAGAAGTTCAGCATGTCAGTAGCTGAACTACATTTAGTACAAGAATAAAGCTGCTGAAAATAACAGTTAGGACGTCATAACAGTACAATGATCTTATACAATATATTGTCCATATTAGTTTATCAAAATAACCTTTTAATTGGTGTATTTTATGTCCAACCAATACATTTCATTCCTTTTATGTACTGTAACTAAAAGAATTCCATTATTTGTTTGTTTTATTTCTTCTAGCCAATCATTCCTTTGTTTACACAAAATATTAGAGAAGGATATATGACATATGTAGATACAAGTAAGTAAAACTTCATGTATTTTTGAGAATGTTATTTATTTAATGCTATAAATTTGTACATGGGCATCTTTGCTTACCATGTTTAATTTGAATGATTCAAGTAAGAATAGCTAAATCTGGGTTCTAAGTAAAATAGAAATATAATTGAGGTAGATTAATTTGGGATTATTTTCATTTTATTGTTAGGAAAACTGTTTAAGAGGTGGTACATATGAGTTTTCTTCTACAATGAGAAAAGACGATATATCCTCTCTCTTCGGATATCTACCTATATTTATATCCATCTATCTCTATAAATATACAGATATGGACATACAAATGTACAGATATACATACACATATACTGTACATATACATGCATACCAGAGGGGGTATTCATCAGGTTCTGACCAGTTCTGGAGAACCGGTAGCGGAAATTTTGATTAGTTCGGAGAACCGACAAACCTGGAGATTTCACCTCTGGAGATTTTACAGTATCCTTCTCCTGGCATGCCCACCAAGCCACGTCCACAGAACCAGTAGTAAAAAATATTGATTCGCACCACTGATGCATACATGCATACTCCAGAACTCAGAGCTTTGGTGGAAAAAGGTTATTTAATACAATTCCCATAACTGACATAATGTCATGGAATTACAAATTATGATCAGAAATTATGGAAATTCAGTAAAGTTATCCATATTCTGTAAATGAATTGGTATTTTTCCTGGAAATATTGCCTGTCTTGTCTGTTTATCTGTCTACTCAGCTATCAGCCTGCTGTTTGTCAGGTTACTTGTATTTGCGGGTCTATTTATGTGTCAAGATTAGCTTGCTTCTCCTAACTCTAATTTTTTCACAACTTTTTAGTCTAAATTGTGTTTTGCAAACTGTAAAGCTCCAAACAGGATGGCTTATTTTCTTGTATCTGTACACTGCAAAAACTTTCCATTAGCTGATTCCAGTGCTGGTATTAATTATTGAATTTAAATATAGGCTTCTAACAAAGTCAAATATGAAATTCTTGGCAATCTGCTAATATGCATATCTGAGATTTTCTAAAACTTGTACGCAGGACCAATGAGATGGTTATATGAGCGAAACCGATGGCTAGCCTTTCCGGTATGTGGAATGTTTCCAATTAAACTTATAACCCATATTGGAAAACCAATTCCATATGATCCGGATATAACTCCTGAAAAATTAGCTGAAAAGGTAAGTGTATTTCTATTGTAAGGGGAAAATATCCACTGAAAATAAAACTTCATTCTTTATGAAATGATAAGCTCTATAAAAGGGACAGGGTGGCTCAGTTGCTCAGATGCTGAGCTTGTCAATCAGAAAGGTCGGCAGTTCAGCGGTTCGAATCCCTAGCACTGAGTAAGCTCCTGTTACTTGTCCCAGCTTCTGCCAACCTAGCAGTTTGAAACCATGTAAAAAATGCAAGTAGAAAAATAGGGATTACTTTGGTGGGAAGGTAACAGCATTCTGTGCACCTTCGGTGTTTATTCATGCCAGCCACATGACCACGAAGACATCTTTGGACAGCACTGGCTTTGTAACGGAGATGAGCACCACCCCCTAGAGCCAGAAACGACTAGCACATATGTGCGAGGGGAATTTTCATCTTTACCTAAGCTCTATAATAACTATAATAACAGTTATTAAAATACATTAATTAGATGTGCAGAAATATTGTTGAGTGTTTGGTACATAAATGTTAATGTAAGATTATAATTCATCCATCCCTTACTGTTAAAACAGAGCTTATTCAAAGTACACAATATGATTACGTTGGGGAACCCAGAGCAGGATAGAGCCCATTAAATGGTTTGTGTAATCACCTGGGCAGGGTGGGTGGGATATGGGGGTTGATTTTGTTATATTGTACTGTATTGTTTGATTCTTTTGTTAGTTTTTATTGTTTTAAATGTGGTTTTATATTCTGTAAGCTACCTTGAGTCGCCATGGGTGAATAGGCCACAATATAAATTCAATAAATAAAGAAATAAATTAACAGCATACATAAATAAAAATATCCATCAAATATATATCTCATCCTAAAGCTTCATCATGGAGTGGCCAAAGGCTCAATCTCTTCTTACCCAATAAGTTTATATTTTCAAGTAAAAGGTCAATTCATCCAATTATGGTTTATTCAACAAACTACAGTCAGGAGCAAATTAAATAAGAGGCATTAGCATGCTTTCTGCTTTTTAATTATACTACTGTGTGCAGCAGACAGTCTAGCCTAGGTCAGGATGAGAGTATGTAGAAGAGGGCTTGAACAACATCTCTAGCCATACTACAGAATTCCAACTCTTCTGCAGGGGCATTTCTAAGAAAGTGAAAGGGATGAAGGTTTGTTTTTTCACAGTGCAAAGGAGGGATTTTTTTAACTAGACATTGCTGGAAATGTTCAACTCCATTTATCATGGTTTTATTCTGACCCATATGAATTTACTGTTGGTAACAGTATACAAAAGGATGGTTGTACACCAGTGGTGGGATTCAAACTTTTTTACCACCATTCTGTGGGTGTGGCTTGGTGGGCGTGGCAGGGGAAGGATACTGTAAAATCTCTAGTCAGAAGTGGCATTTGCTGGTTCTCTGAACTACTTAAAATTTCTGCTACTGTTTTTCCAGAACTGGTCAGAACCTACTGAATACCATCTCTCTTGTACACCATATATTTACAGATTTATAGGAAATGTGATTTATCTGATTATGAATGGTATAGCATGAGTAGGAAGAGAGAGAGAAAAATATTTGCCATAAGAGAAAATCAAAGATAACATTGGTTTTCAAATGTATGTTAAAGACTGTAATGAAGAGCAAGTTAGAATTATATATATATATATATATATATATATATATATATATATATATATATATATATATATATATATATATACACACACACACACACACACACACACACACATATACATATGTGTTTAAATATGTAGTATCCTCTATTAAAGAGTCCATATACTGTATATTTAGTTCTGGAATATTATCTCAATAGTTCCTGAACCATAAATATAAATTAAATCATTTTTCCGTCTTCCCCCTCCCGCCCCGCCCCCCATTCCATCTCACCGCATGCCATTCCCTTGTTCCAACAGGCTCAAAGGGCAATAGAAGATTTACGGGACAAACACCAGAAAATCCCAGGAAGCATATTGCATGCTCTTAGGCAACGTTTTGAAGCACATAACAAAGATAAATAGTAATATAACATCAACAATCTCTGTGGATAATACATGTGCATATGTAGCTAATATATGTGTATGTATAGTCAATGTGTTCCATCAGGCACTTTTTTAAAACAAAATGTTGGAGCAAGTTTGAGATGGGGTGAAAACATTTGTTTCTTCAATAAGTTTAAGTCTCCAACACCAGATTTAATTGCATCCTAAAATCCCAACAGCATTGCATAATTTTTCCCCCCCAAACCCTTATGAATTATGTTTGAGAAATCCTGGTGAACTGGCAGATGACTGGATAAGACCAACTGTTATTCTAATCTTCAGAAAGGAAGAAAAAGAAAACACAGCAACATATACAATATATAAAATATAAAATATATATACAATATACAATATGTAGAACCCACATTACGTATCTGATATTAACACAGTTGAGAAAGTCCAGAAATATTTCACAAGAAGAGTTCTCCACTCCTTTACTCATTGCAGAATACCTTATGCCACCAGACTTGAAATTCTAGACCTAGAAAACTTAGAACTATGCCGCCTTCTGTCCGATCTAAGTATAGTATATAAAATCATACATTGCAATGTCCTACCGGTCAATGAATACTTCAGCTTCAACCATAACAACAGAAGAGCACACAATAGATAAAAACTCAAGGTAAACCTCACCAAACTTGATTGCAGGAAATACGACTTCAGCAACAGAGTGGTCAATGTCTGGAATACTCTACCTGACTCTATGGTTTCTTCCCCAAACCCCAAAAACTTTAACCTTAGACTGTCTACTATTGACCTCCACCCCTTTCCTAAGTGGTCTGTAGGGGGCATGCATAAGTGCACCAAGTGCCTACTGTCCCTGTCCTTTCGTTTCTTTTTATTTTTCTTGTATGTATCTATTTCATGTATTTATAATTATGTTTATACTTATACCTATTATCTTGTAAGTGATTGACAAAATAAATTAAATAAATAAATAAATATAGATCAGTTACTCTGATGTCGATGCTTTGAAAAATGTAAGACTGCATATTGTTATCATAAAAAGATTTATAATTAAACACTTTGAAAACAATTACTTGCCTTATCTAATATTTTTAGATAACTTCCTTAGTAGACTGTAGGAATTTTGTGAAGTTAATATATCTTGCTTTCTTTACAAAGCAGTTGACAGAGTATTTTATTCTGCGCAGCAGGATATTAATGTATAGGTTACGTGATGATTAATTGAGTGCACTGTTGACTTGAAAATTATCCTCAAAGAATTATCATCATTTATCAAATACAGAGCATCACATCATATTCAGTTGTGAATCCTGTACTCTTCAACAATTTAATAAATAACTTATATGAAGGATGTTTTAACAAATTTACAGATATCTCAAGACTGGGTAGGATAATTCATATCTAAAAAACACAAACCAAATTCACAAAAATTTAATAGGGTACAGAAATAGCAGAAAATGACATTTTAGCGTATATTAATACAACTGCATGCAATCAAAGATAATTCAGATGCATAAGAATAGGATTATAAAATACCTAGACCAGTAATAATACTTTAAATGGGGGGGGATCGAATTGTAGTTCAAGAGACTGAGACAACAGAAAGCAAAAACAATTTTAAGCTGCTTTAACAGAAATATAGTTTCTAAATTGCAGGAAGTAGATTTCCTCTTTGATCCCTCAATTGTCAAGTAAACCTTATTGAGCTCATATCATAGAAATTATATAAATAACGACTTACTTCATCAAATTTTAGATAATACTAATCTATACATTGACTACTGTACAGATTGTATCAAAAGCAAGAGCCACAACCTACATCCCAATAACCATCACCCAAACATCCAACTTTAGGGATGCATGCCCCTTACTTCTCCAGACCCACTACTTCATATCTTAAATGCAAACTACTCTATGCAAGAAGCCTCACAAATAAAATGCATGAATTCCTCATCTTACTAAACACAGCCACATTCGACATTACGTTTGTCTGTGAGATGTGGTTGAATGCATCTTTCCCCGACTCCACTACCACAGTCAGAGAATATCACGTTCTCAGTCTGATCACGAAATCCATAGAGGAGGTGGAGTTGCTATATTCTATAAAAAGTCTCTAAATCTAAAAAAGATTCAAATTATACAAGAGCTCGCTCTTCCTGAGATTATCATCTGTGAACTCTCTTTAAATACTCAATCTGCTTCTTACTATGCTATCGAGCCCCTGACTATG
Source organism: Notechis scutatus (assembly GCF_049901735.1). Lineage (NCBI taxonomy): Eukaryota > Metazoa > Chordata > Lepidosauria > Squamata > Elapidae > Notechis > Notechis scutatus. The sequence goes on from NC_142011.1 coordinate 170,419,804, forward strand.
ATATAATTCATGCAAACAAGCTAACCTCACTACTGATGTGGACTGCCTCTTGCCCACCCCCTCTTATTTTTCTTGGTGACATCAAATTGGACACTAAAGGAATGTATATCCGAACCCATTCCTGCAACCCTGTACAATGCCGTTACCACACTGGGACTGCATCAATTAGTATATAACAACACTAGTCTAAACAACTGCCTCGACCTCATCATCTGCAACATCTCAAAGAGGATCATAGTGATGGAGCCCCAAAATACAATTTTAAAAAAGTCAATTATGAACTCATAGCCACCGATTATCATCTCTTGATTGGCACATTCTGGATGTAATACTACAGAAGAACATTATAACGCTTTCTTGCTTTGAACTCGAAAGAATCATTAAACTATATGTTCCTTTAATAACCCCCAAAACAAAAAAAATCTAAAAAAAATCCTTATGGTATAAAAACAAAAGTAAATATGTAACTAACTTTAAAAACCAACAGATAAAGGCAGAATGCACCAATTACCACTGCAACCAAGAGGAAAACCTTCTACGCACAAAATCCACCCACGCCTTCTATAACTTTGTAAACACCAAACTTAAAGACTCAAAAACCATCCCACCCCTAAAAGGACCAAATGGGAAATACTATAGCAATGAAGCCATTAAGGAAAACCTCTTCAACACATTCTTCAGTTCAGTCTTTGTAAATAGTAATGGCTCATGCCCACTTTTCCTAATCGTACCACAAGTATCTGCAATGATATTGACTTTACTGAAGATAATGTAGAAAATGCACTACGTCACCTAAAATCATCCTTATCTACTGGCCCTGATGGCTTATGTGCATACTTCTTTAAAAAAAGCTCTCCACTGCCATAGCAGAATCCCTAAGCAAAAAAAATATGAGATATCATTCAGAACCAGCTCATTACCAAACGTATGGTCTTTAGCAACGGTCATCCCTATCTTCAAAAAAGGTGACCCCTGCCTGACTGAAAACTACACACCAATCTCATCGTGTCACGTATGAAGTTATGGAATCAATTATTAATCAATGCATTACCGTCCACTGAGAATCAAACAATCTATTCTTCAACAAACAATTTGGTTTCAGAAAAAAATTGTCCTGCATTTTATAACTTCTACACTGCAAAAACATATGGACTACATTACTTGACCAGAGCAAAGCAATAGATGTAATTTACATAGACTTCTGCAAAGCCTTTGTCTCAGTGCTACATGACAAACTACTATTAAAATTGAAATCTTACGGCATTTCCAGATCCCTTCATAAGTGGATTTCTGCCTTCCTGTCAAGCAGACAACAATTAGTAAAAATAGGAAACGCCTTATCAAACTCTGCACCAGTTAACAGTGGTCTCCCCAAGGAAGCGTTCTAGGACCCACACTCTTTACACTCTATATAAATGACCTTTGTAATCATCTTATAAGTGACTGCATCCTCTTTGCTGATGATGTAAAACTATTCAACATCACTGACAATGCCACCATACTTCAAAGTGACCTTGATTATGTGTCTGAATGGTCAAACAGATGGCAACTCCAAATCTCAACCAACAAATGCTCTGTCCTACACATTGGTAAAAAAAATCAATACACCAAATACAAACTAGGCGGATATGACCTCGTTGATGACCGTCACTCTGTCAAAGACCTTGGAGTTCTCATATCGAATGACCAAAGCACCAGAGCTCACTGCAACAACATCGCAAAAAAAGCTTTATGAGTTCTAAATCTGATCTTACGCAGCTTCTCCACTGGTAGTACTGATTTGCAAATTAGGGCATACACAACCTTTGCTAGGCCAATATTTGAATACAGCTCCACTGTCTGGAATATGCACTGTATATCAGACATTAATACAATTGAACGAGTCCAGAAGTATTTTACAAGAAGAGTACTACACTTCTCTGTTTGCAACAGAATACCCTACACCACCAGACTTGAGATTCTAGGCTTAGACAACCTTCAACTACATCAGCTAAGATTGGACTTAAGCATAGTTGTTGTGGTTAGCCGGCAGCAGGTGCGGACGGCTGAGTTGAGCGAAGACTCAGATGAGGGACCAGGACCATAGCGAGTGGACTGCAGCCTTCAGAGATTGTGGGGGCTGGCAGCAGCAATGAAGAGGTTCCCGGGGAGCCTGTGCCAAGTGCACGTGCACGCAGGGTTGCTCGCAGGAAAGAGCAGTTGCAGTAAGGCTGCAAGGTAATGGCCCCTCCTTTAAGAAGATAAAAGCCAGCTGTGAAGCGAACATTCTTTGTAGGAAGCAAAGACCTTTTGAAACTCAGACTTGTGGACATTACAATATCTTAAGTTGGTATTTGAAGACTCTTGTGTTGTGAAATATTTCTTATCTGTTATTCTTGGCAGTCTCACACAGTTTTGGCAAAGCTCGTGCTTATCAAAGTTAATTAGTTTGCAGCAGCCTTTTAACCGGGGATTCATAAGAATCATTAAAAGGTTTCTGTTCCCTTTGGTTCATGTTTGTTTTATTGGAAAAGGGTTTGGGTCAGAACAATAGTACATAAAATCATATGTTACAATGTCTTTACCAGTTAATGAATATTTTAGCTTTAACCGCAACAACACAAGAGCACACAGAGATATAAACTAAATGTAAACCACTCCAAACTCAATTGCAGGAAGTACGATTTCAGCAACAGAGTGGTCAATGTCTGGAACTCACTACCTGATTCTGTTATCACAGGCTCAAATCCCCACTCTTTTACCTCAAACTAACCTCTATTGACCTCACCCCATTCCTAAGAGGGGCGTGCATAAGTGCAAAATCGTGCCTGTCCCATTGTCCCCAATTATTAGTTCCTATTTCATGTTTTAAACTTATGTTTATTCTTATTTCTATTATATTGTAAGCGTTTGACAAAATGAATAACAAAATAAAAAATAAATAAATATAGTGCTGAAGGTGGATTAGTTAGTGCTAGATGAAACTTGTGACTTCTTGCCTTGCCTTCTTTACTGCCCCTACTGGAAAAGTCTATTGCTACCTCAGGAGAAATACACAATGGGACCTGAAATTGGGTTGGTGTTCTTGGAAGATGGAATTGCTTGAGATAAGAGCCCTCACAGTACTGACTCTGAGTTATCGGAGGCCCCTCATGCAATATCCTAAATACTCATGTGCCAGAGTTATTCACCTCCTCTTTCTTTGTTTCTGGAAAGATATGATCTTGATAATTTCAGTATATAAGAATATCTAAAATGATCAAATAATGTTCACAAACAATGAACTAGAATGCTTCTGAAAAGGCTGGACAAAACTTATTTGGCTATTTATGCAATGTGCCATAAATGGAATGAAATAGGATTTGATGGAGCAACAGTAATTTCAGCTACATCCTTGGTTATTGCATAGACCTGGAGATTAATGACTAGATGCTTGCAACATGCCCTGCCCTGCCTTTTAACTACTAAATTATGCATTGAAAGTATTTACAGGTAATCCTATACTTACAACAGTATTTAGTAGCCATTTGAAGTTACAACAGCACTGAAAAACAGTGACTTGTGACAATTTTCATACTTATGATGTTGCAGCCTCCTCTTGGTCATGTGATTTACATTCAGATGCTTGACAACTGACTCAAATTTATGACAGTTGCAGTGTCCAAGAGTTTGTGGAATATAAAAATATATGTTGCAGTTTACTAACTGCAAAGCTAACAAAATATGTGAGGCAAGATATGTGCAGATAAACTTAGCTGTACCTTTGATTGTGAAAACTTTATCTATTGATGTGTCAGATTGGTTTAAGGAAGAATTACTATTACTGGAAAGTCTGAAGACCTAAGAAATTAAGGTTTTCCCAGTCTGAGGCTAATTATTCTCAGACTGGTTATTTTTTACAGCTTAACCTCTATTAATTCCCTTTCAGGGAGCTTCTAAAATCTGTAAGCGATAGCTACGGTTAGGGTTGGGAGGAACAATATGTCTATCTTTCAAACGTATCATTAGTATTATATAATGAATCTCTCTGTGATGAAATTCAGAGAGAATAGAAGCGATAATTTCCAAATATTGTGGAACAAGAACACATGAATATTTCATCTTACCAATTGAACAAAGATAAAGCAATAAGAAGGCCACATCTTAACATAACTACTGAGAAATCAATGGCGAAATATACATATTCCTTTTCCAACATTATGTAAGCTATGCTGGTATAGGCTTTCACATTCAACATCTGTTGGGCAATGTTGGGCAACAAACCACGGGCAACTGAACAGGGACTGACTTAGATGACAGGAACAGACCAACTTGGCTCTGAAGATGCCGGTCACAGTTACCAGAATATAGGTAACCCTCGACTTACAATAGTTTGTTCAGTGACCATTCAAAGTTACTACGGCACTGAAACAAGTGATATGACTTTTTTCCCCCCACACTTAGGACCATTACAGCAGCATCCTGTGGATGGTCACAGGATCAAAATTCAAACACTTGGCAATTGACTCATATTTGTAATGGTTGGAGTGTCCCAGAGTCACATGACTACCTTTTGAGAACTTCTGCCAAGCAAAGTCAATGGGGAACCAGATTCACCTAACAACTGTGTTTAGTAACTTAACTACTGCAGTGATTCATTTAACAACAGTGGCAAAAAAGGTCATAAAATGGGGCTAAAGTCACCTAACAAATGTCTCACTTAGCAACATAAATTTGGGGCTCAATTGTAAGTTGAAGGCTACATGTGATGTCAGAAAATTTGTTGTTCAGGCCACAGTCATTTAAAGTCTGAAGCCCAACGCTGCCTTACATTCTGTAACCTAATTCCTAACCCATTGCCATAAGGCTGTGAACTCTGAATTGGTGAATATATTGCCATATTCTATGTGCTTCATTAGTGGTCTCCTTTTCATCTTTTTCCTTTCTGACCAAAAAGGGGAAGAAAGACAAATGGCACTGGATATGCATAGGAAATGAAAGGAATCTTAAGTTGTGCTGTTTAAAATGAAGATGGGAACATTTCAAATGTAGTAATGCCTTGAAACTTTTATCATAACTCAGATTTTGCGATTGCTTTTTCAATCACTTATGTCAGGAGGTTATCAAACTATTGGTATCACCAAGGTGTACATTCCAATTAAGGAAATTTAGAATTTCCTGTGAAATGTTTTTTCACCATTAGCTGAAGAGTTTTGTTTGCTTCTGTTATTTAATTCTCTTTAGAAAGCTCACTCTCATAATGATAACCACATACGGGACTCCAATATGCAAAATAACTCCATCTGCTGAAACACACTTTTTCTCTATAAAATGTTTAGTGATTTATCATATCCATCAAAAGGAAAATGAGTTTTGTATCAAAAATGTTGTGTAGGATAGGGAAAAGAAGTGGGAGGTGGATTTGAAGAATCTGCTGCTGTGTTATTTTGTATATTTTATATTGAATTTATTACATAATTCTACATAAACTGGAATCTTAGACAATACTATGGGCACTAAATCTAATAGAATCATTTCTAAGTAGGCCTGCATAGAGAATGTTATGAAATTGTTTTGTTGCTTCATTTTGAAGAGGCATTTAGGTTTCTAGATGATCAGGTTTAGTGGAACAGAAACTATGATTTGCAATCTGCATAGTGGATGTGGAAATTTTATCCTTGCTTCTGGTGTTAGTAAGACTATGGGAGTGGTGATACTTGTAATTGCACTTATGATAACTATGTATTCACCAGCAATCAAGCTCAGCTCAATGGCTGAGAGCCAACTTTAGGAGGGAGGGAAGCAAACCAACAATCCAAGCAAGAAAAACTGGTTGCAGCTGTAGAAGATCATTTGTCCTGAATTCTCTCAATTTCTTCTTAGGATAATGGATTTTTGTTATAAGCATAAGAGCTCCTGTCCTAGTCTCAGACATAACAGATTTTTGTTCATAGAAATGAGGGCACTTTCTCCATTCACATAGAAGGATGGAGTTGTATTTGTAAATGTTAGAAAGTAGAATGTAATATACTTTGTAAGGGATTGGACTTTAAGTTTAGGCTGGATTCCTTTTCTTTCCTGAAATTTTCTCTTAAACCCTTGTATTCACATGTTGTGAGCCCTGAGTTTTTATTCTTGTAAGAAAAGTGTGACTTAGATATGGTAACTTTGGGGTCCTTGGTGCTCTCTGAGCTTGATTGATTTCTTGTGGATATACTAGTGGCTTTCCCTGTCAGCATTAAGGACAGATACAACATATGGATACACTAACATAGTTTCAACTGTGAGAATCTTAGACACGTCCAAAAAGGCTAAAGAATGCCTAGAAGCTTGGCACTCAGACAGATTGGCATAAGCAGGCACATAAAGATAAGCAACATCTACATACTATTCAAGAGACAATCAAAGCATCAAAAAGGAAACAAAAAGACCAAAACACCTTCCCACCAGCAACTAAAATCCAGATGAGCAGAAATTAACATCAAGATTAACGCTAGTCCAACAATAAAAAATTAAACAGTGTCCCAATTAAGGAGCTACTAACTCAGACAAACAAGCTAAAGTAAGCAACAGCCTAATCAAGAAACCACCAAATTCACTCCCACCAATGCTAACAGGGCAAACCATTAGTACATTAAATGAGAGCAAACATCTAGCACTGATGATGTTACCTAGTTTGGTAATGAAACATCCACAAGAAAACAACCAAGCTCAGAGAACACCAAGGATTTCACAGAATAACCCTACAAATATTCTTTTTTATTAATAGGGTAGATTCCCTGGATTGTTGTGGGGACACGCCAAAGAATTCCTATTTTTAGTTAATCATATATTCTTTGCCTTCTTTCTGAAAAATAGTGATATATTTTTAGATTTATTTTTCTTTCCTATCAATCATAAATTGTTAATTCTTGTAAGGATACACCTCCTGCTAACCAAAATTGGGACACTATTCACTCTTGTTGCAGAGATCACATGGAATTTCATTTGAAGACATGTAGAATACAGAGATGAGATCACTAAAAAAAGGAAAACAGCTGATGTTATAATTAAAGGGGAGGGCAGACATCTTATTAATTGAAGCCTGTATTGAATAGTTATAAGTTGTGTCATCTTGATTCATGGAATGAAATACATTTCTTTGAATTTTCTAACTATGTAATATGTAAATCTGGCTATTGCATTTCATGTCTTAAACATCTGGTGTTTAGATCACTTTTAACTTCTTATGATTTTGGTTTTGTAAAATAGTCATATTCTTACAATGAAAATCTTAAGAGAACCATAGTAGCATATTAGAACCAGTTGGGTGCAGTGATGAAGGTGCTGAGGTAGAAAGCAGAGATTGTGGTATCATTTTAGGCATGAAAGCAGTCAAGATTATTTGGGGTCAGACACTTTCTTTCTGGCAGTTTCTGACCCCATCTCTCAGGGTCGTTGTTTTGGGGAAAATATGAGGCAAGCAAACAAAACCCACCCTGCTTGAAACTAATTATATTCTTAGATGTTACCTTAATAATTCTTGGTTAGGACTTGAATTATTAAGTTTCTATAGTCTTAGGCTCTGAATTTAACTGTAGATTAACTACATACAGTAATAAGAATTAGGATTATTAGAATTAGAGGAAGGAGGAGGATCAGGAGGAGGAGGAAGAAGAAATGAATAATTGGAGAAGATCCCAAAGTATCAAGATCTGAAAATCAAAGCTGAACAATAATGGCCTTAGTTGCCTATTGTGGCCCCATGGTTATCAGCACACAGAGTACCACATTAAAAAAAAATATTATGCCAAATATTTAGGCTCAGGCCTGGACTACGATTCTAATTTCAGGATTTAAAACCATCCATGATTTTACAGGCCTGATGGCTCTGCTATTGCCATAGAATGATCAATTTCATTGGAATTGCTGTCTCTGCAGCAGAACTTTGCAGTCTTGGCCTATTTCACGAATATTTAGGCCAATTGACCCTAGAGAAGTCCAAATTAATAGTAAAAGAGAGAATCAGGGATATTGATAATCAAAATGAAATCTCCAGTGCCCCTGAACTCTATTGCCAAATGTAAGACGATCAGAGGCCTTCTACTGCAGGGTACTTTACCTAAGCAAATACAGATGGGCATTTTCCAGAGTCCATTATGCGGCCTCCCATCACCTCTAAAAAGAAGATTTCATGGAACTCCTTATCTGCAAAGATTTTGCCCTTGTGGATACAGGGAAATAGAAATTCTCATTTATGTTCTCATACGGGGTCCTTTCTATGACACCCAGGGCTGGGCTGTTACCAGTTTGCCCCAGTTTGGGCAAACTAGTAGTTAATTTTATCATTTGAAATGATCAGTTCGGCAAACTAGCAAATCCCACCCCTGGCTGGCCCCTTCCACTTCACCCCTCCCCTCCCAGGAGTCTCCACGCAGCCCGTTTCGGATGCCAGGTAAGTGCAGGACCCGCATGGAGGCTCGGAGAGGGCAAAAAATGGGCCTCCTGGAAGGTCCAGAAGCTGGGCCTCCAGAGGGCCTCCGGAGCTCAGGAAGCCCATTTTCGCCCTCCTGGAGGCTCAAGGAAAGTCTCTGGAGCCCAGGCAGGGCAAAAAATGCCCCCCCCTCCCCCACTGTGGTGCAGGAGGCCCAGTTGGCCATGACCACTACCCAGCAACCGGGCAAAGAACCAGTTGCTAAAAATTTTGAAACCCACCCCTGACGACACCCCAAGGTGTGGTCTGATCACCTCCAACATCTTAAAATATGAGACCCATACAGATAAATTTTATGTCTATTTTATTGTTTCTTTTTAAGGAATGCTAACCTTACATTCATATATCAGGTGGACAAATATCTTCACCATATTATACAACTGTGCAAATCTTTTAATTCGATATATTGCTTTATTGCCCTACTGTTTTTCTCTCCCTCAATTTTCATTTATTTATTTATGTATAATTTATTGGCTGTCCATTTACCATAAGGTAACTTGGGGTGGCTTATAGTTACATGTAAGCTAAAACATAAAAAGTTAAAAACAAACATTAAAACCAAAGACAAATGGGGAGGGTGGAGGTGAAGTGGGGGGTTAAGTGCAATATGTTATTATACCATCAAGCATCACCGTTGTACTGTTTCCCACTCGGGCCCCAAGCTGACAGGAAAAGCCACATCTGTAAGGCTCTTACTAAAAGATAGGAGGATTGGGGCCAACCTCACATGGTGGGGCAAGATGTTTCAGAGGAGCAACAGCAGAGAAGGCCGTCCACCTGGACCCCACTAGTCAGAATGATCGAGCCTCCTGCCGACACAAGTGGTGTAGGCCAAGCCCAGTAGTAAGCCCCTGAAGTAATCTGGACCCATTCCATGAAGGGCTTTAAAGGTGGTTACCAATATCTTGAATTGCACCTGGAAGAAGACTGGTAACCAATGCAGCTCATGGGGCAGTGGTGTTACAGAGGCTATCCTGAAACAACCCATGCTGCTACACTCTGTACCAGTTGTAACTTCCAAATAACAAATAATTGTGTCAAACTATTTCTGTTTTTACTATAATCATTTTATTGCAAAATTGGGTCAAAAACGGGGGGGGAAAGATATTTTATTTTGAGTTACTATACTGATAAATTATGATTTCCTAGGTCCTTGGGAAGGACTTGATGTTATGAAGGTCAACACAAGCTGAAGAACTGGCAGTTGTGATTTCACTTTTTTGGGTAAATTAGAATATTCTCCCAGTGAGGCACAAATATGATGTGGTTATGGGGCTTGTTTGCTCTGACAAACACGAGAGCTATGCCAGACCTTCAACCATCCTGGACTGGTCTCTGCAGAGAAGACAGATGGAGAGTGTCTCTCCCATAAACTATACGGTAAGATATAATTTACAGAAACATATTTAACATCCATTGTTATATAAGCATTGTTGCTCATATTCATACATCATCTTCAGGCAAAATTAATTATAATTTGTTGGCTAGGACACAATTGTATGATTTATATACAATACTGAGCCCTAGTGGATCGGTATGGTTATTACAGTTTCTGAAAACAGATTAACCACAATACAAGTTAGTACTAGTGTGAATAGGAGCCCTCTACATAACATGGAAATACAGAGATATCTGTGTTGCAATATATCCTGATCTAGCAATGAACAAAAAAGAAATAAAAATGCATAACAGTAAATAGTTAGGACCCCTTTTATTCCCCCCCCCAAGTCCTTGGTTTGTTGAGGTAGGGAAAGAAAGAGAATAATAAATATAACTCATATAAGGTCCTCCATAAATTTTGAGGTCCTCCATAAATTTTAAAGTGTAAAGCATTTCTGGGAGAGAGAAAAGATTAAGAAATACTCTTCTAAATAAATCTTGCATTGATCAGCTAATCTTTTAACTTACTTTCAACTTTTATGATCCATCAAGTTAGAATAGCCTAATTCAGCTTGGTGCACTCAGTGTATTGGGCAGCAGTGATAACTTGTCATATTGAGTAGAATTCCTAACATTTGAAACACAGCATATCCAATGAGAAGCAATGTGAGAAAAGCTGAGTTAAAACAATGTCCCGAAACAGTGTGAAATTATAGTATCCTAAGTCTACTAGGGTCCAAGCTATCATGAGTATATTTGTGAAAGAGTCTATGAGCATATTTAGTATTGGGGCATTTGACAGAATTTAACAAAACATGACTGCATATGTGACTGTTAAAACAATAGCTGAATTACTTTCCTTCAGCATATATTTTATTATATATACATATGGTACATACATACATACATACATACATACATACATACATACATACAGTTTATAGCTAACCTAAAACCAGAATTACATCTTGCACTCAGACCAACTAAATCATCATAAAAAAATCACAAAGACACGTTTCATACAAACCATTAAAATTTCAGAAAATATTTGGGCATTAAAAATAATGGAAACGATGATACAAATTAATCTAAAGGTTAGAGAAAGAAATAAAATAGGCTCACATAATTGAAAACAACCAAATAACACAAACCATAAATAAAATAGTGAAATTAGTAAAAAATAAATAAAAAACAATTGTCCCCCTACATCAGGGCTGTCAAACTCATGGCCTGCGGATCGTATGTGTCACACCCTGGCCACGCCCACACCCAATTTAGCAAGGAGGGGAAGTTGTGATATGTCATGTGATTATATGTCATGTAACACCATAATGACATGAGTTTGACATCCCTGCTCTACATTGAAAATGCAATTAAAATATCCATCTTAAAACCAAGAAACAAAAATTAGGCAAGTGCAAGTCATGGATCAATCAGTATAGCCATTTGGCAGGTTTTAGTCGAAACCAGTGGGTTCCCAAAGTGGGCGGTACTGCCTCCTGGGGGTTGGTGGGATGCCTTGGGGGGGCGGTAAGAAGCAAGGGGGCTGCCAGGGGGTCGCTAAGATGTGGCAGGGGAGCGTTTGAGGTGCCAGCCCCGCAGGCTCACTGACTGCCGGCTATGCAGCCCATTGACTGTTTCATCACTCCTTAGCCGGCGCCTTGAATGCGGAACCCGCATGCGGTGAGCCTTGCCAAGCCTGGGGGGGAGAGGTGGGAGGTGGTGGAAAGAGGACCTCTTAGCTTGCAGGCTGCCCTCTCCAGTGGAAGTGGCAGAGGCGCGCCAGAAGGCCCGAAAGCAAAACCCTCCCAAGGTACGCAGTGGAAGGGTTGGATGGTCTGGCGTTAGGGCCCCCTTCCCTGGAGAACAGGGGAGTGTGCAGCACCTGCCCGGCCTCCGCCTCTCCAGCCAGCTGGGCTTGCATGCAGGATGCGGGTGGGTGCAGCTGCGGCTCTCCAAGGCACGTTGCTCGGTTCGTTTGGCTCTACGTGGCCGTCCCGGACCTAGAACCTAGCCTCCCTCTGAAGCCCATTTCTTCTGACTGAGCCCTGCGCTTGCTTGCTTGCTTGCTTGCTTAGTTTCCAAGCGACCGTCCCCTCCACCTCCTCTGGTCTGGGCTGCTTCCGTATGCCTTCCGCTTCCCGGGCGGAGCATAAAGATGGGCGGAACGCTTCACTGAAGTTGGGAGTCTCTGAGCGTGTACAGAGTACCTCCCCTTGCTTGGCCCGATGGAAGTGGACCTTGGGTTGAAGCAAAGAGGGTGAGCTCAGCTGCATCGCTGTCCCAGGGAGGTTGGCATTGCAAAATTGATGCCGAAGGGGCAGAGGCAGCTGCAGGGGGCTGGAGAAGGGGCGGAGGGGGCTGAGCTGCAGGGGGGAGCTGGAGAAGGGGCAGAGGGGCAGCTGCAGGGGCTGGAGAAGGGCAGGAGGGGGAGCTGGAGAAGGGGGGCAGAGGGGGAGCTGCAGGGGGCTGGAGAAGGGGCAGAGGGACAGCTGCAGGGGGCTGGAGAAGGGGCAGAGGGGGAGCTGCAGGGGCTGGAGAAGGGGCAGAGGGGGAGCTGCAGGGGGCTGGAGAAGGGGCATGAGGAGGGACAGCTGCAGGGGGCTGGAGAAGGGGCGGGGGGCCGCAGGGGACTGGAGAATGAGCAGGGGGTGCAGGGGGTTGGAGAAGGGGGCAGAGGGGAGCTGGGGGGCTGGAGGAGGGCAGAGGGGAGCTGCAGGGGGCTGGAGAAGGGGGCGGAGGGGGAGCTGCAGGGGGCTGGAGAAGGGGCGGAGGGGAGCTGCAGGGGGCTGGAGAAGGGGCAGAGGGGAGCTGCAGGGGCTGGAGAAGGGGCGGAGGGGAGCTGCAGGGGGCTGGAGAAGGACATTACCGGAGGGGAGCTGCAGGGGGCTGGAGAAGGGGAGGGGGAGCTGCAGGGGGCTGGAGAAGGGGTTGGAGGGGCAGCTGCAGGGGGCTGGAGAAGGGGCGGAGGAGCTGCAGGGGCTGGAGAAGGGAGCAGAGGGAGCTGCAGGGGCTGGAGAAGGGGCGAGGGGGAGCTGCAGGGGGCTGGAGAAGGGGCGGAGGGGCAGCTGCAGGGGGCTGGAGAAGGGCGGAGGGACAGCTGCAGGGGGCTGGAGAAGGGGAGAGGGCAGCTGCAGGGGGCTGGAGAAGGGGCTTGAGGGGTAGCTGCAGGGGCTGGAGAAGGGGCAGAGGGACAGCTGCAGGGGGCCGGAGTGGAGAAGGGGCAGAGGGGCAGCTGCAGGGGGCTGGAGGAAGGGCAGAGAGGACAGCTGCAGGGGGCTGGAGAAGGGGCGAGAGGGAAACAGCTGCAGGGGGCTGGAGAAGGGCTGAGATAGCAGCTGCAGGGGGCTGGAGAAGGGGCAGAGGGGGAGCTGCAGGGGGTTGGAGAAGGCAGGAGGCATAATGATAGCTGCAGGGGCTGGAGAAGGGGCAGAGAGGGAGCTGCAGGGGGCTATTATTGATTATCAAGAAGGGAGCAGAGGGAGCTGCAGGGGGCTGGAGAAGGGGCAGAGGGACAGCTGCAGGGGGCTGGAGAAGGGGCAGAGGGCAGCTGCAGGGGCTGCTGAGAAGGGGGCGGAGGGGGAGCTGCAGGGGGCTGGAGAAGGGGCAGAGGGGGAGCTGCAGGGGCTGGAGAAGGGGCAGAGGGGAGCTGCAGGGGCTGGAGGAGGGGCAGAGGGCAGCTGCAGGGGCTGGAGAAGGGGCAGAGGGGCAGCTGCAGGGGGCTGGAGAAGGGCATGGCAGAGGCAGCTGCAGGGGGCTGGAGAAGGGGCAGAGGGACAGGCTGAGCAGGCTGGAGAATGGGGGCAGCAGCTGCAGGGGCTGGAGAAGGGGCAGAGGGGCAGCTGCAGGGGGCTGGAGAAGGGGCAGAGGGAGCTGCAGGGGGCTGGAGAAGGGGCAGAGGGGGAGCTGCAGGGGGCTGAGAAGGGGCGGAGGGGCAGCTGCAGGGGGCTGGAGAAGGGGCAGAGGGGGAGCTGCAGGGGGCTGGAGAAGGGGCAGAGGAGGAGCTGCAGGGGGCTGGAGAAGGGGCAGAGGGGCAGCTGCAGGGGGCTGGAGAAGGGGCAGAGGGGACAGCTGCAGGGGGCTGGAGAAGGGGCAGAGGGGGGAGCTGCAGGGGGCTGGAGAAGGGGCAGAGGGGGAGCTGCAGGGGGCTGGAGAGAGGGCAGAGGGGAGCTGCAGGGGGCTGGAGAAGGGGCAGAGGGGGCAGCTGCAGGGGGCTGGAGAAGGGGCAGAGGGGCAGCTGCAGGGGGCTGGAGGAAGGGGCGGAGGGACAGCTGCAGGGGGCTGGAGAAGGGGCGTGAGGGCAGCTGCAGGGCTGGAGAAGGGGCAGAGGGGAGCTGCAGGGGGCTGGAGAAGGGCGGAGGGACAGCTGCAGGGGGCTGGAGAGGCAGAGGGGAGCCGCAGGGGCTGGAGAAGGGAGCTGCAGGGGGCTGAGAAGGGGCGGAGGGAGCTGCAGGGGGCTGGAGAAGGGGCAGAGGGGACAGCTGCAGGGGGCTGGAGAAGGGGGCAGAGGGGCAGCCAGCAGGGGGCTGGAGAAGGGCAGAGGGGAGCTGCAGGGGGGCTGGAGAAGGGGCGGAGGGGCAGCTGCAGGGGGCTGGAGAAGGGGCAGAGGGGGCAGCTGGGCTGAGAGAAGGGGAGGGGGCAGCTGCAGGGGCTGGAGAAGGGGCGGAGGGGCAGCTGCAGGGGGCTGGAGAAGGGGCAGAGGGGCAGCTGCAGGGGCTGGAGGAAGGGGCGGAGGGGTAGCTGCAGGGGGCTGGAGAAGGGCGGAGGGACAGCTGCAGGGGGCTGGAGAAGGGCGGAGGGCAGCTGCAGGGGGCTGGAGAAGGGGCGGAGGGGAGCTGCAGGGGGCTGGAGAAGGGCGTGAGGGGGAGCTGCAGGGGGCTGGAGAAGGGGCTGGAGGGGGGAGCTGCAGGGGGCTGGAGAAGGGGAGGGGGCTGCAGGGGGCTGGAGAAGGGGCAGAGGGGCAGCTGCAGGGGCTGGAGAAGGAGCAGAGGGCAGCTGCAGGGGGCTGGAGAAGGGGCGTGAGGGGGAGCTGCAGGGGGCTGGAGAAGGGCTGGAGGGGCAGCTGCAGGGGGGCTGGAGAAAGGGCAAGAGGGACAGCTGCAGGGGGGAGGGAAGGGGCTGCAGGGGCTGGAGAAGGGGCAGAGGGGGAGCTGCAGGGGGCTGGAGAGGGAGGGCGGAGGGGCAGCTGCAGGGGGGCTGGAAGGAAGGGCAGAGGGGCAGCTGCAGGGGGCTGGAGAAGGGGCTGGAGGGGCACAGGAGGCTGGAGAAGGGGCTGGAGGGGCAGCGGCAGGGGGCTGGAGAAGGGTATGAGGGACAGCTGCAGGGGGCTGGAGAAGGGGCGGAGGGGCAGCTGCAGGGGGCTGGAGAAGGGGCGGGAGGGGCAGCTGCAGGGGGCTGTAGAGAAGGGGCTGGAGGGACAGCTGCAGGGAGCTGGAGAAGGGGCGGTGAGGGGACAGCTGCAGGGGGCTGGAGAAGGGGCAGAGTGGGGCAGCTGCAGGGGGCTGGGAGAAGGGCTGAGGGACAGCTGCAGGGGGCTGGAGAAGGGGCGGAGGGGCAGCTGCAGGGGGCTGGAGAAGGAGGGACAGCTGCAGGGGCTGGAGAAGGGCTGGAGGGACAGCTGCAGGGAGCTGGAGAAGGCTGAGAGGGGACAGCTGCAGGGGGCTGGAGAAGGGGCGGAGTGGGCAGCTGCAGGGGCCTGGAGAAGGGCGGAGGGGCAGCTGCAGGGGGCTGGAGAAGGGGCGGGAGGGGCAGCTGCAGGGGCTGGAGAAGGGGCAGAGGGAGCTGCAGGGGGGCTGGAGAAGGGGCAGAGGGGCAGCTGCAGGGGCTGAGAAGGGGCGGAGGACAGCTGCAGGGGGCTGGAGAAGGGGGGACAGAGGGGCAGCTGCAGGGGGGCTGGAGAAGGGGCAGAGGGCAGCTGCAGGGGCTGGAGAAGGGCGGAGGGGCAGCTGCAGGGGGCTGGAGAAGGGGCAGAGGGACAGCTGCAGGGGCTGGAGAAGGGGCAGAGGGGCAGCTGCAGGGGCTGGAGAAGGGGCGAGGGGCAGCTGCAGGGGGCTGGAGAAGGGGCGGAGGGGCAGCTGCAGGGGGCTGGAGAAGGCGCGTAGGAGGAGCTGGAGGGGCTGGAGAAGGGGCAGAGGGGAGCTACAGGGGCTGGAGAAGGGGCAGGAGGGACAGCTGGAGGGGCTGGAGAAGGGGCAGGAGGGTACTGCAGGGGCTGGAGGCGGAGGGAGGGAGAAGGGCACAGCTGCAGGGGGCTGGAGAAGGGCGGAGGGACAGCTGCAGGGGGCTGGAGAAGGGCGGAGGGGAGCTGCAGGGGCTGGAGAAGGGGCGGAGGAGCTGGAGGGGCTGGAGAGGGCAGGAGGTAGCTGCAGGGGGCTGGAGAAGGGGGAGGGGAGCTCAGGGGGCTGGCAGGGGAGGCGGAGGGCAGCTGCGGGGCTGGAGAAGGGGCGGAGGGGCAGCTGCAGGGGGCTGGAGGAAGGGACGGAGGGGCAGCTGAAGGGGCTGGAGAAGGGGCGGAGGGACAGCTGCAGGGGCTGGAGAAGGGGCGGGGAGGGGCAGAGGGGCTAAGGGGGCTGGAGAAGGGGCGGAGGACAGCTGGGGGCTGGGGAGGGCTGAGGGGAGAAGGGGGGAGGAGAAGGCTGAGGGGCTGGAGGAAGGGGCAGAGGGGGAGCTGCAGGGGCTGGAGGAAGGGGCAGAGGGAGGCTGCAGGGGCTGGAGAAGGGAGCGGAGGGGAGCTGCAGGGGCTGGAGAAGGGGAGAGGGAGCTGCAGGGGGCTGGAGAAGGCGGAGGGCTGCAGGGGCTGGAGAGGGGAAGGGGGACAGCTGCAGGGGCTGGAGAAGGGGCAGAGGAGCTGCAGGGGGCTGGAGAAGGGGCAGAGGGGGAGCTGCAGGGGCTGGAGAAGGGGCAGAGGGACAGCTGCAGGGGGCTGGAGAAGGGGCAGGGGACAGCTGCAGGGGCTGGAGAAGGGCGGAGGGGGCTGAGGGGCTGGAGACAGGTGCAGGGGGCTGGAGAAGGGCTGAGGGAGCTGCAGGGGGCTGGAGAAGGGCGGAGGGGAGCTGGGGGCAGGCAGGGGCTGGAGAAGGGGCGAGGGCAGCTGCAGGGGGCTGGAGAAGGGCAGAGGGCAGTGAGGGGGCTGGAGAAGGGGCGGAGGGACAGCTGCAGGGGGCTGGAGAAGGGCAGAGGGGCAGCTGCAGGGGGCTGGAGAAGGGCGGAGGGGAGCTGCAGGGGGCTGGAGGAAGGGGCGGAGGGACAGCTGCAGGGGCTGGAGAGAGGGGAAGGGCAGCTGCAGGGGGCTGGAGAAGGGGGGAGGGCAGCTGCAGGGGGCTGGAGAAGGGGCGGAGGGGAGCTGCAGGGGCTGGAGGAGGGGCAGAGGGACAGCTGCAGGGGGCTGGAGAAGGGGCAGAGGGGCAGCTGCAGGGGGCTGAGAAGGGGCAGAGGACAGCTGCAGGGGCTGGGAGAAGGGGCAGAGGGCAGCTGCAGGGGGCTGGAGAAGGGCGGAGGGACAGCTGAGGGGCTGGAGAAGGGGCGGGGGCAGCTGCAAGGCTGGAGAAGGGGCGGAGGGGCGAGAGGAGAAGGGGGGCTGCAGGGGGCTGGAGAAGGGGCGGAGGGGCAGTGCAGGGGGCTGGAGAAGGGCGGAGGGGCAGCTGGGGGCTGGAGAAGGGGCAGAGGGGCAGCTGCAGGGGCTGGAGAAGGGGCAGAGGGGCAGCTGCAGGGGGCTGGAGGAGGGCACAGAGGGGGCTGCAGGGGGGCTGGAGAAGGGGGAGGGACAGCTGCAGGGGGCTGGAGAAGGGGGAGGGGCAGCTGCAGGGGGCTGGAGAAGGGGCGGAGGGGCAGCTGCAGGGGGCTGGAGAAGGGGCAGAGGGGCAGCTGCAGGGGGGCTGGAGAAGGGCGGAGGGGAGCTGCAGGGGCTGGAGAAGGGCTGAGGGGGAGCTGCAGGGGGCTGGAGAAGGGGCGGAGGGGGAGCTGCAGGGGGCTGGAGAAGGGGCGGAGGGGAGCTGCAGGGGCTGGAGAAGGGGCGGAGGGGGCTGCGGGGGGCTGGAGAAGGGGCGGAGGGCTGCAGGGGGCTGGAGAAGGGGCGGAGGGGGAGCTGCAGGGGGCTGGAGAAGGGCGGAGGGGGCTGCAGGGGGCTGGAGAA
Source organism: Notechis scutatus (assembly GCF_049901735.1). Taxonomy (NCBI): domain Eukaryota; kingdom Metazoa; phylum Chordata; class Lepidosauria; order Squamata; family Elapidae; genus Notechis; species Notechis scutatus. The sequence goes on from NC_142011.1 coordinate 170,437,746, forward strand.
GGGGGAGGGGAGCTGCAGGGGCTGGAGGAAGGGGCAGAGGGAGCTGCAGGGGGCTGGAGAAGGCAGAGGGGAGCTCAGGGGCTGGAGAAGGGGCGGAGGGGAGCTGCAGGGGCTGGAGAAGGGGCGGAGGGGAGCTGCAGGGGCTGGAGAAGGGGCGGAGGGGAGCTGCAGGGGGCTGGAGAAGGGCAGAGGGGCAGCTGCAGGGGCTGGAGAAGGGGGGGAGGGGCAGCTGCAGGGGCTGGAGAAGGGCGGAGGGGAGCTGCAGGGGGCTGGAGAAGGGGGCTGCAGGGGCTGGAGGGGCGGAGGGGCTGCAGGGGCTGGAGGAGGGGCAGAGGGGCAGCTGCAGGGGCTGGAGAAGGGGCGGAGGGCAGCTGCAGGGGGCTGGAGAAGGGGCGGAGGGGAGCTGCAGGGGCTGGAGAAGGGGCAGAGGGGGGGAGCTGCAGGGGCTGGAGAAGGGGCAGAGGGGAGCTGCAGGGGGCTGGAGAAGGCAGAGGGGCAGCTGCAGGGGCTGGAGAGGGCGGAGGGGCAGCTGGGGGCTGGGAGAAAGGCGAGGGGAGCTGCAGGGGGCTGGAGAAGGGGCGGAGGGCAGCTGCAGGGGCTGGAGAAGGGCAGAGGGCAGCTGCAGGGGGCTGGAGAAGGGGCAGAGGGGAGCTGCAGGGGCTGGAGAAGGGGCAGAGGGGAGCTGCAGGGGCTGGAGAAGGGCAGAGGGGACAGCTGCAGGGGCTGGAGAAGGGGCGGAGGGACAGCTGCAGGGGGCTGGAGAAGGGGCGGAGGGGGAGCTGCAGGGGGCTGGAGAAGGGGCAGAGGGGGCTGCAGGGGGGCTGGAGAAGGGGCAGAGGGGGAGCTGCAGGAGGGCAGAGGGGCAGCTGCAGGGGGCTGGAGAAGGGGCAGCTGCAGGGGGCTGGAGAAGGGGCAGAGGGGAGCTGCAGGGGGGCTGGAGAAGGGGCAGAGGGGAGCTGCAGGGGGCTGGAGAAGGGGCGGAGGGGCAGCTGCAGGGGCTGGAGAAGGGGAGCGGAGGGAGGGGAGCTGCAGGGGGCTGGAGAAGGGGCAGAGGGGAGCTGCAGGGGCTGGAGAAGGGGCGGAGGGGCAGCTGGAGGGGCTGGAGAAGGGGCAGAGGGACAGCTGCAGGGGGGCTGGAGAAGGGCAGAGGGGCAGCTGGAGGGCTGGAGAAGGGGCAGAGGGGAGCTGCAGGGGCTGGAGAAGGGGCAGAGGGGGAGCTGCAGGGGGACTGGAGAAGGGGCGGAGGGGGAGCTGCAGGGGGCTGGAGGAAGGGGCAGAGGGGGAGCTGCAGGGGCTGAGAAGGGCAGAGGGGCAGCTGCAGGGGGCTGGAGAAGGGCAGAGGGGAGCTGGAGGGGCTGGAGGGGAGGGGGCAGGAGGGGCGAGGGAGCTGCAGGGGCTGGAGAAGGCGGAGGAGGGGGCTGCAGGGGGGCTGGAGAAGGGGCAGAGGGGCAGCTGCAGGGGGCTGGAGAAGGGGCAGAGGGGAGCTGCAGGGGGCTGGAGAAGGGGCGGAGGGGGAGCTGCAGGGGGCTGGAGAAGGGGCGGAGGGGCAGCTGCAGGGGGCTGGAGAAGGGGCGGAGGGGAGCTGCAGGGGGCTGGAGAAGGCGGAGGGGCAGCTGCAGGGGCTGGAGAAGGGCAGAGGGGAGCTGCAGGGGGGCTGGAGAAGGGGCAGAGGGGCAGCTGCAGGGGGCTGGAGAAGGGGCAGAGGGGAGCTGCAGGGGCTGGAGAAGGGCAGAGGGGGAGCTGCAGGGGGCTGGAGAAGGGCAGAGGGGCAGCTGCAGGGGGCTGGAGAAGGGGCAGAGGAGCTGGAGGGGGGGCGGAGGGGAGCTGCAGGGGGCTGGAGAAGGGCAGAGGGGAGCTGCAGGGGGCTGGAGAGGGGCGGAGGGACAGCTGGGGGGGGCTGGAGAAGGGGCGGAGGGGGAGCTGCAGGGGGCTGGAGAAGGGCAGAGGGGAGCTGCAGGGGGCTGGAGAAGGGGCGGAGGGGGAGCTGCAGGGGCTGGAGAAGGGCAGAGGGGAGCTGCAGGGGTTGTGAGAAGGGGCAGAGGGGCAGCTGCAGGGGGCTGGAGAAGGGGCGGAGGGGAGCTGCAGGGGCTGGAGAAGGGGCGGAGGGGAGCTGCAGGGGGCTGGAGGAGGGGCAGAGGCGGCTGGGGCAGGGGGGCTGGAGAAGGGGCAGAGGGGCAGCTGCAGGGGCTGGAGAAGGGGCGGAGGGGAGCTGCAGGGGCTGGAGAAGGGGCAGGGGCTGCAGGGGCTGGAGAAGGGGCAGAGGGCAGCTGCAGGGGCTGGAGAAGGGCAGAGGGGAGCTGCAGGGGCCGGAGAAGCAGAGGGGCGCAGGGCCGAGAAGGGGCGGAGGGGAGCTGCAGGGGGCTGGAGAAGGGGCAGGAGGGGAGCTGCAGGGGCTGGAGCAGGGGCAGAGGGACAGCTGCAGGGGCTGGAGAAGGGGCGGAGGGGGAGCTGCAGGGGGGCTGGAGAAGGGGCGGAGGGCAGCTGCAGGGGGCTGGAGAAGGGGCAGAGGGACAGCTGCAGGGGGCTGGAGAAGGGGCAGAGGGGAGCTGCAGGGGGCTGGAGAAGGGGCAGAGGGGGAGCTGCAGGGGGCTGGAGAAGGGGGGAGGGGAGCTGCAGGGGCTGGAGAAGGGGCAGAGGGGAGCTGCAGGGGCTGGACAAGGGGCGGAGGGACAGCTGCAGGGGGCTGGAGAAGGGGCGAGGGGGAGCTGCAGGGGGCTGGACGAGGGCAGAGGGGCAGCTGCAGGGGCTGGAGAAGGGGCGGAGGGGGAGCTGCAGGGGGCTGGAGAAGGGGCGGAGGGCAGCTGCAGGGGCTGGAGAAGGGCGCAGAGGGGCAGCTGCAGGGGCTGGAGAAGGGCGGAGGGGGAGCTGCAGGGGCTGGAGAAGGGCGGAGGGGGCAGCTGGAGGGGCTGGAGAAGGGCAGGAGGGGAGCTGCAGGGGGCCGGAGAAGGGCAGAGGGCAGCTGCAGGGGGCTGGAGAAGGGCGGAGGGGGAGCTGCAGGGGCTGGAGAAGGGGCAGAGGGGAGCTGCAGGGGCTGGATCAGGGGCAGAGGGAGCAGGCAGGGGGCCGGGAGAAGGGGCGGGGGCTGGAGAAGGGGAGGACTGCAGGGGCTGGAGAAGGGGCAGAGGGGAGCTGCAGGGGGCTGGATCAGGGCCGGGGGGGCAGCTGCAGGGGGCTGGAGAGGGGCGGAAGGGGCTGCAGGGGGCTGGAGAAGGGGCAGAGGGGCAGGGCTGAGGAGAAGGGGGCGGAGGGGCAGCTGCAGGGGGCTGGAGAAGGGGAGAGGGGGAGCTGCAGGGGGCTGGAGAAGGGGCAGAGGGGAGCTGCAGGGGCTGGAGAAGGGGCGGAGGGGAGGGGCTGGAGAAGGGGCAGCTGCAGGGGCTGGAGAAGAGAGGGGGAGCTGAAGGGGCTGGAGAAGGGCAGAGGGGGGAGCTGCAGGAGGCTGGAGAAGGGGCAGAGGGGCAGCTGCAGGGGGCTGGAGAAGGCGCAGAGGGGAGCTGCAGGGGGCTGAGAAGGGCGGAGGGAGCCAGGGCTGGAGAAGGGGCGGAAGGGCAGCTGCAGGGGGCTGAGAAGGGGCGGAGGGGGGAGCTGCAGGGGGCTGGAGAAGGGGCAGAGGGGGGAGCTGCAGGGGGCTGGAGAAGGGGCGGAGGGGGAGCTGCAGGGGCTGGAGGAGGGGACAGAGGGGTAGCTGCAGGGGGCTGGAGAAGGGGCGGAGGGACAGCTGCAGGGGGCTGGAGAAGGGGCGGAGGGGGGCAGCTGCAGGGGGCTGGAGAAGGGGCTGAGGGGGAGATGCAGGTGGGCTGGAGAAGGGGCAGAGGGGAGCTGCAGGGGGCTGAGAAGGGGCGGAGGGGGAGATGCAGGGCTGGAGAAGGGGCGGAGGGGAGATGCAGGGGCTGGAGAAGGGGCAGAGGGGGAGCTGCAGGGGCTGGAGAAGGGGCAGAGGGGGAGCTGCAGGGGCTGGAGAAGGGGCAGAGGGGCAGCTGCAGGGGGGCTGGATCAGGGGCAGAGGGGGAGCTGCAGGGGGCTGGAGAAGGGGCAGAGGGGAGCTGCAGGGGCTGGATCAGGGCAGAGGGACAGCTGCAGGGGCTGCTGGGGCGGAGGGACAGCTGCAGGGGGCTGGAGAAGGGGCGGAGGGGAGCTGCAGGGGGCTGGAGGGCTGAGGGACAGCTGCAGTGGGGCTGAGAAGGGGCAGAGGGCAGCTGCAGGGGCTGGAGAAGGGGCGGAGGGGGAGCTGCAGGGGGCTGAGAGGGGCAGAGGGGGAGCTGAAGGGGCTGGAGAAGGCAGAGGGGGAGCTGCAGGGAGCTGGAGAAGGGGCAGAGGGGCAGCTGCAGGGGGCTGGAGAAGGGGCAGAGGCAGCCCAGGCTGGAGAAGGGAAGTGGAGGGGGAGCTGCAGGGGGTTGGAGAAGGGGCTGCTGAGGGGCGGAGGGACAGCTGCAGGGGGCTGGAGAAGGCGGAGGGGGGAGCTGCAGGGGGGCTGGAGAAGGGGCGGAGGGGAGCAGGGGGGGCTGGAGAAGGGGCAGGGGGCTGAGAAGGGCGGAGGGACAGCTGCAGGGGGCTGGGGAAGGGGCAGAGGGCAGCTGCAGGGGCTGGAGAAGGGGCAGAGGGCAGCTGCAGGGGCTGGGAGAAGGGGCAGAGGGGCAGCTGCAGGGGCTGAGAAGGGGCAGAGGGGCAGCTGCAGGGGGCTGAGAAGGGGCAGAGGGGCAGCTGCAGGGGCTGAGAAGGGGCAGAGGGCAGCTGCAGGGGGCTGGAGAAGGGGCAGAGGGAGGAGCTGGCAGGGGGCTGGATCAGGGGCAGAGGGGGAGCTGCAGGGGGCTGGAGAAGGGGCGGGAGGGGAGCTGCAGGGGGCTGGATCAGGGCAGAGGGACAGCTGCAGGGGCTGGAGAAGGGGCGGAGGGGGAGCTGCAGGTGGCTGGAGAAGGCTGAGGGGGGAGCTGCAGGGGCTGGAGAAGGGCGGAGGGAGACAGCTGCAGGGGGCTGGAGAAGGGGTAGAGGGGCAGCTGCAGGGGGCTGGATAAGGGGCAGAGGGGGAGCTGCAGGGGCTGGAGACAAGGGCAGAGGGGAGCTGCAGGGGGCTGGAGAAGGGCTGGAGGGACAGCTGCAGGGAGCTGGAGAAGGGGCTGCAGGAGGGAGCCGGGAGGGGGCCTGGAGAAGGGCAGAGGGGAGCAGGGGCTGGGAGAAGGGGCAGAGGGCAGCTGCAGGGGGCTGGAGAAGGGGCGGAGTGGGAGCTGCAGGGGGCTGGAGAAGGGGCGGAGGGGCAGCTGCAGGGGGCTGGGAGAAGGGGCAGAGGGGCAGCTGCAGGGGGCTGGAGAAGGGGCGGAGGGGGAGCTGCAGGGGGTTGGAGAAGGGCAGAGGGGCAGCTGCAGGGGGCTGGAGGAGGGGCGGAGGGACAGCTGCAGGGGGGCTGAGAAGGGGCTGAGGGGAGCTGCAGGGGGCTGGAGAAGGGGCAGAGGGGCAGCTGCAGAGGGCTGGAGAAGGGGCAGAGGGGCAGCTGCAGGGGGCTGGGAGAAGGGGCAGAGAGGAGCTGCAGGGGGCTGGATCAGGGGCAGAGGGCAGCTGCAGGGGGCTGGAGAAGGGGCGGAGGGGAGCTGCAGGGGCTGGAGAAGGGGCGGAGGGGGAGCTGCAGGGGGCTGGAGAAGGGGCAGAGGGGTGCAGCTGCAGAGGGCTGGAGAAGGAGCAGAGGGGCAGCTGCAGGGGCTGGAGAAGGGGCAGGGGGGAGCTGCAGGGGGAAGGATCAGGGGCAGAGGGGCAGCTGCAGGGGGCTGGAGAAGGGGAAGGCAGGAGGGAGCTGCAGGGGGCTGGAGAAGGGGGCGTGAGGGGGAGCTGCAGGGGCTGGAGAAGGGCGGAGGGGAGCAGGGCTGCAGGGGGCTGGAGAAGGGGCAGAGGGGGAGCTGCAGGGGCTGGATCAGTGGCAGGCAGCTGCAGGGGGCTGAGAAGGGGCGGAGGGGGAGCTGCAGGGGCTGGAGAAGGGGCGGAGGGGAGCTGCAGGGGGCTGGAGAAGGGGGCAGAGGGGCAGCTGCAGGGGGCTGGAGAAGGGGCAGAGGGGGGAGCTGCAGGGGCTGGATCAGGGGCAGAGGGGGCAGCTGCAGGGGGCTGGAGAAGGGCGGAGGGGAGCTGCAGGCGGCTGGAGGGGCGGAGGGGGAGCTGCAGGGGGCTGGATCAGGGGCAGAGGACAGCTGCAGGGGCTGGAGAAGGGGCGGAGGGGAGCTGCAGGGGGCTGGAGAAGGGGCGGAGGGGAGCTGCAGGGGGCTGGAGAAGGGGCAGAGGGGCAGCTGCAGGGGGCTGGAGAAGGGGCAGAGGGGAGCTGCAGGGGCTGGATCAGGGCAGAGGGCAGCTGCAGGGGCTGGAGAAGGGGCGGAGGGGAGCTGCAGGGGGCTGGAGGGGGCGGAGGGGAGCTGCAGGGGGCTGGATCAGGGGCAGAGGGACAGCTGCAGGGGGCTGGAGAAGGGGCGGAGGGGGAGCTGCAGGGGGCTGGAGAAGGGGCTAGAGGGGGGAGCTGCAGGGCTGGAGAAGGGGCGGAGGGACAGCTGCAGGGGCTGGTAGAAGGGGCAGAGGGGCAGCTGCAGGGGGCTGGAGAAGGGGCAGAGGGAGCAGCCGCAGGGGCTGGAGAAGGAAGCAGAGGGGCAGCTGCAGGGGGCTGGAGAAGGGGCAGAGGGGCAGCTGTGAGGGCTGGAGAAGGGGCAGAGGGACAGCTGCAGGGGGCTGAGAAGGGGAAGCAGAGGGCAGCTGCAGGGGGCTGAGAAGGGGCAGAGGGGGCAGCTGCAGGGGCTGGAGAAGGGGCAGAGGAGGAGCTGCAGGGGCTGGAGAAGGGGCAGAGGGGGAGCTGCAGGGGCTGGAGAAGGGGCGGAGGGGGCGAGCTGCAGGGGGCTGGATCAGGGGCAGAGGGACAGCTGCAGGGGCCTGGATCAGGGGCGGAGGGACAGCTGCAGGGGCTGGAGAAGGGGCGGAGGGGAGCTGCAGGGGGCTGGAGAAGGGGCGGAGGGGTAGCTGCAGGGGGCTGAGAAGGGGCAGAGGGGCAGCTGCAGGGGGCTGGAGAAGGGGCGGAGGGGAGCTGCAGGGGGCTGGAGAAGGGGCGGGGGGAGCTGAAGGGGCTGGGAGAAGGGGCAGAGGGGGAGCTGCAGGAGCTGGAGATAGGCGGAGGGGCAGCTGCAGGGGGCTGGAGAAGGGGCCTGGAGGGGGAGCTGATAGGGGGCTGAGAAGGGGCGGAGGGGGAGCTGCAGGGGGCTGGAGAAGGGCGGAGGAGGCAGCTGCAGGGGGCTGGAGAAGGGCGGAGGGGAGCTGCAGGGGCTGGAGAAGCAGAGGTGGGGAGCTGCAGGGGGCTGGAGAAGGCTGAGGGGGAGCTGCAGGGGCTGGAGGAGGACAGAGGGCAGCTGCAGGGGCTGGAGAAGGGCGGAGGGACAGCTGTAGGGGGCTGGAGACATGGAGGGCAGCTGCAGGGGGCTGGAGAAGGGGCGGAGGGGAGATGGTAGGGGGCTGGAGAAGGGGCAGAGGGGAGCTGCAGGGGCTGGAGAAGGGGCGGAGGGGAGATGCAGGGGCTGGAGAAGGGGCCGGAGGGGAGATGCAGGGGGCAATGAGAAGGCAGAGGGGAGCCGCAGGGGGCTGGAGAAGGGGCAGAGGGGGAGCTGCAGGGGCTGGAGAAGGGGCAGAGGGGCAGCTGCAGGGGCTGGATCAGGGGCAGAGGGGAGCTGCAGGGGCTGGAGAAGGGGCGGAGGGGGGAGCTGCAGGGGCTGGATCAGGGGGGCAGAGGGACAGCTGCAGGGGCTGGATCAGGGGCGGAGGGACAGCTGGGCAGGGGGCTGGAGAAGGGGCGGAGGGGGGAGCTGCAGGGGCTGCTGGAGAAGGGGCGGAGGGACAGCTGCAGGGGGCTGGAGAAGGGGCAGAGGGGCAGCTGCAGGGGGCTGGAGAAGGGGCGGAGGGGATAGGCAGGGGGCTGGGAGAAGGCAGAGGGGGGAGCTGATAGGGGCTGGAGAAGGGCAGAGGGGAGCTGCAGGGAGCTGGAGAAGGGGCAGAGGGGCAGCTGCAGGGGCTGGAGAAGGGGCAGAGGGGCAGCTGCAGGGGGCTGGGGGAGAAGGGGGCGGAGGGGAGCTGCAGGGGGCTGGAGAAGGCAGAGGGGGAGCTGCAGGGGGGCTGGAGGAGGGGCGGAGGGACAGCTGCAGGGGCTGAGAAGGGGCGAGGGGGAGCCTGCAGGGGGCTGAGAAGGGGCGAGGAGGGGAGCCGCAGGGGCTGGGAGAAGGCAGAGGGGTTCAGCTGCAGGGGCTGGGAGAAGGCCGTGGAGGGACAGCTGCAGGGGGCTGTGGAAGGCGGAGGGGCAGCTGCAGGGGGCTGGAGAAGGGGCAGAGGGCTGCAGGGGGCTGGAGAAGGGGCAGAGGCAGCTGCAGGGGCTGGAGAAGGGGCAGAGGGACAGCTGCAGGGGGCTGGAGAAGGCAGAGGGCAGCTGCAGGGGGGCTGGGAGACGAAGGGGCAGAGGGCATGCAGGGGCTGGAGAAGGGGCAGAGGGGCAGCTGCAGGGGGCTGGAGAAGGGGCAGAGGAGGAGCTGCAGGGGCTGGATCAGGGGCAGAGGGGGAGCTGCAGGGGCTGGAGAAGGGGCGGAGGGGAGCTGCAGGGGGCTGGATCAGGGGCAGAGGGACAGCTGCAGGGGTCTGAGAAGGGGGAGGGGGAGCTGCAGGTGGCTGGAGAAGGGGCGGAGGGGTTGCAGGGGGCTGGAGAAGGGGCGGAGGGACAGCTGCAGGGGGCTGAGAAGGGGCAGAGGGCAGCTGCAGGGGGCTGGATTAAGGCAGAGGGGGAGCTGCAGGGGGCTGGAGAAGGGGGAGGGGAGCTGCAGGGGGCTGGGAGAAGGGCGCGGAGGGGGACAGCTGCAGGGAGCTGGAGAAGGGGCGGAGGGGGCAGCTGCAGGGGCTGGAGAAGGGGCAGAGGGGAGCTGCAGGGGGGCTGGAGAAGGGGCAGAGGGGCAGCTGCAGGGGCTGGAGAAGGGGCAGAGGGGCAGCTGCAGGGGGCTGAGAAGGGGCGGAGGGGAGCTGCAGGGAGGCTGAGAGAGGGGCTGGAGGGGCAGCTGCAGGGGGCCGGAGAAGGGCAGAGGGCAGCTGCAGGGGCTGGAGAAGGGGCGGAGGGGGAGCTGCAGGGGGCTGGGAGAAGGGGCAGAGGGGGCAGCTGCAGGGGGCTGGAGGAGGGCGAGGGACAGCTGCAGGGGCTGGAGAGGGGCAGAGGGGAGCTGCAGGGGGCTGGAGAAGGGGCAGAGGGGGCAGCTGCGAGGGCTGGAGAAGGGGCAGAGGGGCAGCTGCAGGGGCTGGAGAGGCAGAGGGGGAGCTGCAGGGCTGACCAGGGGCAGAGGGCAGCTGCAGGGGCTGGAGAAGGGGCAGAGGGGCAGCTGCAGGGGCTGGAGAAGGGGCAGAGGGACAGCTGCAGGGGCTGAGAAGGGGCAGAGGCAGCTGCAGGGGGCTGGAGGCGGGCAGGGGCAGCTGCAGGGGGCTGGAGAAGGGGCAGAGGAGGAGCTGCAGGGGGCTGGATCAGGGCAGAGGGGAGCTGCAGGGGCTGGAGAAGGGGCGGAGGGGGAGCTGCAGGGGCTGGATCAGGGCAGAGGGACAGCTGCGGGGGCTGGAGAAGGGCGGAGGGGAGCTGCAGGTGGCTGGAGAAGGGCGGAGGGGAGCTGCAGGGGGCTGGAGAAGGGGAGGGACAGCTGCAGGGGCTGGAGAAGGGGTAGAGGGGCAGCTGCAGGGGGCTGGATAAGGGGCAGAGGGGAGCTGCAGGGGGCTGGAGAAGGGGCGGAGGGGAGCTGCAGGGGCTGAGAGAGAAGGCTGGAGGGACAGCTGCAGGGAGCTGGAGAAGGGGCGGGAGGGGAGCTGCAGGGGGCTGGAGAAGGGGCAGAGGGGAGCTGCAGGGGGCTGGAGAAGGGGCAGAGGGCAGCTGCAGGGGGCTGGAGAAGGGGCAGAGGGGCAGCTGCAGGGGGCTGGAGAAGGGGCATGAGGGGAGCTGCAGCAATGGAGCTGGAGAAGAAATGGGAGGCGGAGGGGCAGCTGCAGGAGGCTGGAGAAGGGGCAGAGGGCAGCTGCAGGAGGCTGGAGAAGGGGCGGAGGGGGAGCTGCAGGGGTGGAGAAGGGGCAGAGGGCAGCTGCAGGGGGCTGGAGGAGGGCGGGAGGGACAGCTGCAGGGGCTGGAGAGGGGGCGGAGGGGAGCTGCAGGGGGCTGGAGAAGGGGGCAGAGGGCAGCTGCAGAGGGCTGGAGAAGGGGCAGAGGGGCAGCTGCAGGGGGCTGGAGAAGGGGCAGAGGGGGCAGCTGCAGGGGGCTGGATCAGGGGCAGAGGGGCAGCTGCAGGGGGCTGGAGAAGGGGCGGAGGGGAGCTGCAGGGGGCTGGAGAAGGGGCGGAGGGGGAGCTGCAGGGGCTGGATCAGGGGCGGAGGGGACAGCTGCAGGGGGCTGGAGAAGGGGCAGAGGGGAGCTGCAGGGGCTGGATCAGGGGCAGAGGGCAGCTGCAGGGGCTGGAGAAGGGGCTGAGGGGGAGCTGCAGGGGGCTGGAGAAGGGGCGGAGGGGAGCTGCAGGGGCTGAGAAGGGGCAGAGGGGCAGCTGCAGGGGGCTGGATCAGGGGCAGAGGGGCAGCTGCAGGGGGCTGGAGAAGGGGCAGAGGGGCAGCTGCAGGGGCTGGAGAAGGGGAGCAGAGGAGGAGCTGCAGGGGCTGGATCAGGGGCAGAGGGGCAGCTGCAGGGGGCTGAGAAGGGGCGGAGGGGAGCTGCAGGCGGCTGGAGGGGCGGAGGGGAGCTGCAGGGGGCTGGATCAGGGGCAGAGGGACAGCTGCAGGGGGCTGGAGAAGGGGCCGGAGGGGGAGCTGCAGGGGGCTGGAGAAGGGGCGAGGGGGAGCTGCAGGGGGCTGGAGAAGGGGCAGAGGGGCAGCTGCAGGGGGCTGGAGAAGGGGCAGAGGGGAGCTGCAGGGGCTGGATCAGGGGCAGAGGGGCAGCTGCAGGGGCTGGAGAAGGGGCGGAGGGACAGCTGCAGGGGCTGAGGGGCGGAGGAGCTGCAGGGGCTGGATCAGGGGCAGAGGACAGCTGCAGGGGCTGGAGAAGGGGCGGAGGGGGGAGCTGCAGGGGGCTGGAGAAGGGAGGGGAGCTGCAGGGGGCTGGAGAAGGGGAGGGACAGCTGCAGGGGGCTGGAGAAGGGGCAGAGGGCAGCTGCAGGGGGCTGGAAGGGCAGAGGGGCAGCTGCAGGGGCTGGAGAAGGGGCAGAGGAGGAGCTGCAGGGGCTGGATCAGGGGCAGAGGGCAGCTGCAGGGGCTGAGAAGGGGCTGGAGGGGAGCTGCAGGCGGCTGGAGGGGCGGGGGGAGCTGCAGGGGCTGGATCAGGGGCAGAGGGACAGCTGCAGGGGCTGAGAAGGGGCGGAGGGGGAGCTGCAGGGGGCTGGAGAAGGGGCCGGAGGGGGGAGCTGCAGGGGGCTGGAGAAGGGGCAGAGGGGCAGCTGCAGGGGGCTGGAGAAGGGGCAGAGGGGGAGCTGCAGGGGGCTGGATCAGGGGCAGAGGCAGCTGCAGGGGGCTGGATAGAAGGGGCGGAGGGGCAGGAGCTGCAGGGGGCTGGAGGGGGGGCGGAGGGGAGCTGCAGGGGGCTGGATCAGGGGCAGAGGGACAGCGGCAGGGGGCTGGAGAAGGGGCGGAGGGGGAGCTGCAGGGGCTGGAGAAGGGGCGGAGGGGGAGCTGCAGGGGGCTGGAGAAGGGGCGGAGGGACAGCTGCAGGGGGGCTGGAGAAGGGCAGAGGGGCAGCTGCAGGGGGCTGGAGAAGGGGCAGAGGGGCAGCTGCAGGGGGCTGGAGAAGGGGCAGAGGGGGAGCTGCAGGGGGCTGGAGAAGGGGCAGAGGGGCAGCTGCAGGGGGCTGGAGAAGGGGCGGAGGGGGAGCTGCAGGGGGCTGGAGAAGGGGGAGGGAGCTGCAGGGAGCTGGAGAAGGGGCGGAGGGGAGCTGCAGGGGCTGGAGAAGGGGCGGAGGGGAGCTGCAGGGGGCTGGAGAAGGGGCGGAGGGGGAGCTGCAGGGAGCTGGAGAAGGGGCAGAGGGGCAGCTGCAGGGGGCTGGAGAAGGGGCAGAGGGGCAGCTGCAGGGGGCTGAGAAGGGGCGGAGGGGAGCTGCAGGGGGTGGAGAAGGGGCAGAGGGGCAGCTGCAGGGGGCTGGAGGAGGGACGGAGGGACAGCTGCAGGGGGCCGGAGAAGGGGAGAGGGGGAGCTGCAGGGGCTGGAGAAGGGGCAGAGGGGGAGCTGCAGGGGCTGGAGAAGGGGCAGAGGGGCAGCTGCAGGGGCTGGAGGAGGGGGGAGGGACAGCTGCAGGGGCTGGAGAAGGGGCAGAGGGGGAGCTGCAGGGGGCTGGAGAAGGGGCAGAGGGGGAGCTGCAGGGGGCTGGAGAAGGGGCAGAGGGGCAGCTGCAGGGGCTGGAGAAGGGGCGGAGGGACAGCTGCAGGGGGCTGGAGGAGGGGCGGAGGGGCAGCTGCAGGGGCTGAGAAGGGGCGGGGACAGCTGGAGAAGGGGCAGAGGGGAGCTGCAGGGGGCTGGAGAAGGCAGAGGGGAGCTGCAGGGGGCTGGAGAAGGGGCAGAAGGGCAGCTGCAGGGAGCGGCAGGAAGATCTTAGCCATGGTTTATTCATTGACTAAGCTGGAATCAAACAGCATGCTAAACTCTAAACCAGAATGGCTGGGTTGATATATTCAGCCCGTGTTTCTCAACCTTGGCAACTTGTGTGGACTTCAATTCCCACTCTGGCTTTGCTCTACTTTCTCAAAGTGCCACCGCTGTCGATTCTTTCTTTTGTCTCTCTGTCCATCCATCCATACATACAAAAGGTCTGCCTGGCTGTCTGCCTGCCTTCTGTCTACCTATCTACCTACCCACTTATCTATCTACCAATATAGATCGATCTATCTATCATCTATCTATCTATCTATCTATCTATCTATCTATCTATCTATCTCTATCTATCTATCTATCTATCTATCTATCTATCTATCTATCTATCCATCCATCCATCCATCCATCCATCCATCCATCCATCCATCCATCCATCCAAAATGTCTGTCTGCCTGCCTGCCTGCCTTCCTGCCTACCCACCTCACCTGCCTGCCTACCTCTCTTTCTGTCTACCCACCTACCTATTACCAATATAGATCTACCTACCTACCTACTTATCTACAAATCTACTTACCTACCTACCTATCCACACATTTATCCAAAAGGTCTGCCTGCCTGCCTGCCTATCTACCTACCCGGTTTCTCCAACAATACGGCCTCCCCCAATAGGAAATCCCAGCATGTTTTATAGGCATGAAATGAAATTAAGCCCTCCCCCAAATTAAGGCCTATATTAAAACATGTGAAATGGGGGATGGTGGGGGCTTGCCGTTAGGAAATACTTTGTTGCACACCCTGATATGGTGCTGCCTGCATTGACCCCGATACAAAGTGCCCCACCAACGCCGAGGTCAACATCCAAGCCGTCCGCTGCCTGCCCACCCAAAGATGCAAGGGCGGGAATTAAGTCACCCCGAAAAGACAGCCTAGCCATTTTGGGGGGGGGGCTCAAAAAAAAATAAGACCTGGCCTTATTATATGAGAAACACGGTATCTATCTACCAGTCTATTTACCTACCTACCTACCTGTCTCTCTCTGTCTGTCTGTCTCTCTCTCTCTCCATCCATCCATCCATGTTTGAAGCGCCAGCCCCGCAGGCACATTGGGAAAGTAGAACAAAGCCAGTCTGGGAGGGAGGGAGGGAGGGAGAGGGAGAGGGAGAGGGAGAGAGAGAGAGAGAGAGACCTGATGCATCTGATTGAAATGAGGCCTAGTTTAGACTGAGGCCCTTTTTCACATTGAAACATCTTTGCCAGCACATTGAAACCTCTTTGGCTTCTATTAAAGGTTTTGTGGACAAAACATGGTCAAGATAATCAGGAAGTTCACACATTTTGTTGAGGCTTTAAACAGGATCCATTGGACCAGATCTCCACCCTAAAAATTACTTTTCCCCAATGTATTACAGTGCCAATTCTGAAGAAGGCAAAACCAAAATGTACTGGTAAATTACAAGGAGAACACACACACACACACACACACACACACACACACACACCTTCTAACCCTGCTGGAGCAGGTGATTGGACCAGAATAGACATCTCATTATCTTTCTCCTCCCCCTTCCTCCCTCTTTATTTCTTTTTCTTTCTGTCCCTTCCTTCCATTTCCCTCTTTCTTTGTCCTTTTCTTTCCTTTCCTTTCTTCTTTCTTTTCTTCCTTCTCTCTCTCTCTCTTTTTTTTCTCTCTTTCCTCTCAGGCTCACCCCATTGACTTGACCTGCTTGGGCAGGTCCCTCCAATGCAGTGGGCTCAATGGGGTGGACTTGTGGGGCCGGCACCTAGAACGCAGCAGTGTCGGCATGTTTGAAAAGTAGAGCAAATCCAGAGGTCGGTCATTTTTGCTGCAAAGAATCACAAAAGCTTCTGGGTTGCACACAAGAAGGGACACACGTCAATGCAATTCAGCAACATAAAATAATAAGATACAAATAAAACAAATCAACAAAAATCAGCAAGGCATCTCTGATTAGATTTTATTCACTGCTAGAATCTAATCAGAGATGCTTTGCCGATTCTAGTGCAATGACCTGCTCCAGCAGGGTTAGAAGGGAGTGTGTGTGTATGTGTGTGCATGGCTGTCAAAATTCCAAGTATCTCTGGGGAGGCCAGTCATAAATTAGAACACTTGCTAAACAACCAGCCATTAAGTGAGGACCACTTGTATTTGGTTTGCCAGTCACCTGGCCACGCCCACCCAGTCACATGACCACCAAACCACACGTACCCGGTCATGTAACCAGCAAGCCACACTTTCAAATTAGACCACGCCCACAGAAATTTCAATCCCACCCCTGGGTAGGGGGTGCCGAGGATAAGTTTGTAACACCAAGGGGACGGTGTCACCTGGCCACGCCCACCCAGTCACATGACCACCAAATCACACCTACCCCATCATGTGACCAGCAAGCCAGCAAGCCACACCAGCCAGTCACGTGACCAAGCCACACCCTCAAATTAGGCCATGCCCACAGAAATTTGAATCCCACCCCTGGGTGGGGGGCACCGAGGATGAGTTTGTAGCACCAAGGGGGAGATGGACTGAAAAAGTTTGAGAACCACTGGTCTAAACCATGACCAGATCCCCAGACCTGTTGATGCAACCATGTCTTAAGTGCAGTATTTCCTAAACTGTGAGATGAGGTAGACAAAGACAGGAGGAAGATTGAAGAAATTTTAGTAACATGGTCATAATAAATCCATTATTCCCAAAGTTTTGTATTGTTTTCATTGTTCTTTTGTGTCCATTTTACTGTTTTGATATTTAAAGGAGATGTGTACATTAAGGGTTAGGGTTAAGAGCTGGGATGGCAAAAGATTTAGGAACTCTTGCTTTTAAACCTTTTCAAAAGCAAGTAGTACCGGTCTGAGGAGAATGATGTCCCAAAGGACATGGGCTATGAGAGAAAAGGCCTGTCTAAAAGGATCCATAATGTAGTGTCCCTGACTAGCTAAGTCTTCAATCTGGTCCGCATTCTGAGCGGGAGCACCGACTGTTCCCATTGGTTGGTGCCGTTTGACAGCAGACTATAAAAGGAGCTGTCAAACGGCATCAGCTGCTCCAGCCAGCTGGCTGCCAGCCCAGCTGGGCAGCCACGATAACCTGTTACTCTTCAAATAAAAGAAACGTTATTCTTCAACTCCGTGTCTGCCTGGTGTGTCCGTCTTCCAACACAACACATAATACATCCTTTCTACCAGATCTGATAGGATGAGTAGCTGTAACTAGGGATATTGCAAGCCCTCAAATTATCCAGACCCATGACATAAAGACATTTATAGGTTGTTATTAGCATCTTCAATTGAACCTGAAAGCAAACTGGTAACCAAGGCAGTTCACAGAGCAGAGGTATAACATGTGGAGGTGGTATAATTCAGGAGGAACACATCTGAATGTTGTGCTAGTGCATTTTGCACATGCTGAAGCTACAGAATCTCTTCAAGGATAGCTCATTTAGAGTATGTGGTTAACCGTGATTTTATTGTTTGAAAAAGTAGTCCTCAAATTTAGATGACTTATTCAGCAGCTGTTTGAAGTTACAATGGCACTGAGCAATTGCAATTTAGGCTCAGTCCCTGAAATTAATGTGATTGTAACACTTCCATGGTCACATGAGCAAAATTTGGGTGCTTGACAGCTTGTATTTTTTTTATTTTGTTCTGATTTAAATACCATGTTAATAGCAGTGGTCAGTAAACTATGGCTTCCAGGCCAAATCTGAGCTTCTGTCTGTTTCTTTATGGCCCACAAGAAGACAGCAAGTGGGCAGCAGATGCCATCTGCCTTCTATTCTGCTAAGTCTTTCTCTTTCTCCTGCCTAATTAACTAATCATTAAATATGAAGTAGCTGCAGGAGTTTTAATATTTCTTCATTATAGCCTATAGTTGAATCTGTGATCCAATTAAATTCTGAATTAGTTTAAAATCTGAGTAACATCTGAATAGAATCTTATATATGAATAATGAATTAGAACTTGTATGAATTTGCACATTACTGTGCTATAAAAAGAAGTCGAACACCACTGAATCTAAGATAAGAAGTTCGAGCATATTTTCTTTTTCAATTTTAAGTAGAACAATATTTATTAAATGATTGCAAATACATCAAAAAGGTTAGCCTTCACTAAAGATATTTATGTGAAGAAGTTCAGGTCACCAAACCTATATCTCTTTTCTATATGCAAAATATACACAACAAATCTAACATCTAAAATTGCAAACAAGCAACAGATATTCCACTTGCATATTTAATACACGTATATTAAAATTTAGTGACTGAAGTGAACTTTTTTTTTCCTTAAAAAAAAAACCTCAAATCACTAGCACAATATATTTCTTGGTGGGGGCAAATGGAGTCTACATATTCTCAAGCAGAAAGGCATCATTTCTCTAGGTGTTTCTCAAATCTTTCCAATAGTGCTCTTTGTATGCTACCCGGTATTTCTTGGTATTTATCTCGGAGATCTTTTATTGCACTTTTGGTCTGTAAAAGAGCAAAGAACAAGAGAAAAAATTATATTATCTTATTTTCTTTCTCTGGAAAATATGTAAGCTACATTTATATTATACTTTTTAAATGCTACTGTGAACAATGAAGTCCTGAAGTGAACAATATCACATTTGTAACTGGATTTATACTTTAATTATATTTGCCTTTATTTTTTAAAAGGTGTAATTTCACAAGCAATGAATATAATCCAAAGGTAAATATTAAATGTAAACATTATTAAGTATAAAGTATTGTATACTATGATATTTTGAACAGAAAGATTAACAAGCTTCTTTTCAGAGGTTTGGGTGCCTGCTGTCACAAACTTTCTTTATCATGGACATACTGTATAAAGACTCACAAATAATAATATCAGTAATGACAAGTGTTGTAATTGACGTTTCTGCAGTTCATTTAAATTACCTTTTCAGCTAATTCTCCAGCTGATATATTTGGATCGTAAGGAATGGGGTCTCCTATATATGTGCAAAATTTCACAGGAAATCCACCATATATAGGAACAATTGGCCATCGGGTACGTTCATACAACCATTTGAATGGCCCTGTGTGCAAAATCAAAAATATGGTCATGTTCCGACAACAACAACATGGGGTGGGCTGAACAGTATTCAAAGTGCCCTGATTAGAAAAAAAATGGAGTCCATGCAGTTGCATCTTAATTGTATAGAAATGTGTGCCTCAGTTATTATGCAGTTAAATGTCAAGGTCCTAATTCTATACAGAATTAGCCATTATGTCTTGTCAATTACCATCAGTATAAATTCACAAAAATGCAACTAAATTGTAGCTAAAGTAAAGCTGCATCTATCACACAACTATTGTACACCTGAAGAAATTTAAAGAAAACACAACAAAAAGAATCACAAATAAAAAAGAGCAGCAAAGACATAAGAACATAAAATAATAGGATAAGTCAATTTGATTGAAGTCCAAAGCCAAGAATGAAAGAGATGGAGAAATAGATGGATATATGAAAACAGAAAAATTAGAATATTTTTAATCCAAGATCTACAGTCTAAACACAATTAGATAGAAATCCAGTTGAAATCAATATGGTTTTCTTCCATAAAATATGCTTCAGCACAATGAATAGATGCAAGTTGAATTTTTCTTACATATTTTCCCAAGTGTTCTGTATCCTTCTCGTAGATTTTTTGTAAATATAGGAATGACAGGCTGAGAAAGGTGGGAGAAAAGTAGCCAGAATTAGGGCAGCATTTCAGCCTCTACAATTTAAAGATCATGCATTAGCATCATGCATTAAACAATTAATACAATAAATATTAACTCCATTCACAAAGGAAATTATACCTTAAGATACCTCATTTTAAAAACTCTTTCTAATAAAACACATAATATCTAATTCATGAAAAAAACCACCTGAAATTGAGGAATTAATTCAACTACAATATTCAATGGAAATGAATAGGCTCTTTCTACCTTCATGTCTGGAGATTCATAATGTAGCAGTTCTAAGCTTTCACTTGAATTTAGCATCAATCTAAATCTGAAATGGGGCAATTCATCAATAGTTTATTGAAATAAGTCAATTCATAATTCGAGCTTTGATGTTGTCTTTTCAATAATCAGAATTGCAGCTAACAACTTTATAAAGATAAGTATATCCTACTTTTTGTTGAGGTGGAAATGAAAACTGCTAATCTTTTCACTAAGGATTTTAGGATTATTAATGCAAGAATAAAATGCATTTCAGCATAATTTAAACTTAGCCATTCCTTTTCTTTAAACTATGTCATGGCTATAAAAATGGAAGAAGTTTTTAAAATAATGGTGTAGCTATTTTATATGGACTTTTCAGGCAAGATGAAAATTTACAATATAAATTTTCTTAAATATAAATTTTATTAAATAAAGAAATGAGATAAAGATTCATGTGGTAATACAGGTATGGATCAGAATCACCATGCACTTTAACACTACAACTCTGGGTGGAAAAGAATATTTCAGTTATTATAAGACATGATTTTTTCCTAAAGTCATTTTTTTTTTTTTTGTAAATCTCAAGGATTTTCAATGGGAAAGAATTACCATCCCATAAAAATCAATGAAATATAAAGGTTCTTTTGTTTCATTAAATTATGACTATTGAACAGTAATGTATATGAAGTATGTTTTTTACCTAACAAATTTATTTACCAGAGAAGTTGTCTTTTGGTGTCCATTTATGTGACTATTTTTCCATTTTTTTCTATGGCCGAGGATTGTTTTTTGCCTTTTAGATTTTTTTCTATTTACATATTTTATTAATTCAATTTTTATGGCTGTACCTTTCAGTCAATGATTCTGGTGGCTTACAATTCATAAAATATATTACACATTTTATATTACATATATTAAAATTTTAAACAACTTTTAAAACAATAAAAACATCCGGTTTAAGATACATAAGAGCAATGTATTTATCCTGGTTAGCAATATAGCCAGGAAACTGGGCCCTTGGCACATTCAACACCTTAAGTTCAGGAACACAGCCAGGTTTTTAAGGCCTTATGAAAGGCTAACAAGGTAAAGGCCATTCTGATCTCTGAAGAGAGGATATTCCATATAGGCAGGGGCCATTTTTTGGCTCATGGGATCTTCAGCATGCTCATTCTGCTTGACCTAGTTGGAAAGGTAGACTCTTGAAAAAAGACAATCCTCAGGTACCCCAGTCTCAAGCCATGTAGGCTTTACAGGTAACCACAAGCACCCAGAATTGTACCCAGAAAGACACCAATAACCAGCACAGCTCAAACCAGAGTGGTATTACATGTGCCATATATCTGGCATCATTTACTACTTGAACAACCACCAGTTGGAGTTTCTGAATAGCCTTCAAGGAAAACCCCATTCTAGTCTAACCCGGAGGTTACATGGGTGCATGAGTTACTGTGAGCAAGGCCTCCTGGTCCAGGTATAGGTGCAATCAGAAGTGTGCAAAGGCCTTCCTACCCACTGCTGTCATCTGCTCTTTGAGCAGGAGCAGTGAGTCTAGGAGGGCTCCAGATTGTGTACTAAGTCTGTTTGGGGCACGGCAACCCCATCCAGAAAAGATGGAAGAACCATGTCTCTGGGGAGTCCAAATACCCACAGCCACTCCATTTTGCTAGGGTTGAGTCAAAGCTCGTTTTACCATCCAATCCCCAACAGTCTTCTGACATTGGGATAGGGTGTCCAGAGCATCACTCAACAGGCCTGGGCAGAGATATAAAGCTGGGTGTCATGTGTATACTGATGATATCTCACCACAAACCAATGGATCACCTCACCCAGTGGCCTCATGAAAATATTGAATAGAAAGAGAGATTAAACCCTGACATATGGTCTAGATTTTTCTCCTTCTATCAACTGGCCTTGGAAGGAGAACCAGTACAATACAGTGCCACCTACCACCAATTCCTGAAGCCAGCACGCAATTATACCATGATTGATGGTATCAAGTGCCACTGAAGTCAAGAAAAGCCAGGATGGATGCATTACCTCCATCCGCTCCCACAAGTGGTCATCTATGAACATAATCAATGCCATCTCAGGTCCAAATTCCTGGACTGAATCCCTACTGAAAGTGGTCTAGTAATTTGCTTCTTCCAGAGTTCTCTGAAGTTGCCATGCAACCACTCTGTTCAGGTTGGAGACTGTATAGAAACTATCCAGGCTACTTGGTCAGGTAGTGGTCCTTTGAGGAAGGGGTGCACCACTACCTCTTTAAAAGCTGGCAACACCCTTCCTCTCTCAAGGAAAAGTTAACCCAAACCCACTCAACACTGCAAGGCTTTAGTCAGAAGGGACATGGATCTAACATACAAGTGATCAAATTAGTACCTGAGAGCCCTGCCCACCTCTTCAGGTTCAACAGGCTCAAACTCTTCACAGATTACTTTGCAAGATGTGGTCACCATCGCCTCCATAGACTTTGCTCTCAAGTTGGAGTCCAGCGTAGAGTGAATGCAGCTGATTTGCACTGCATGTGTAGTATATTCTTCATAGTAACCCTTTAGGTAGACTTTGGCATTTTTCTCTCCAAGGAGGGACCAAGTCACCAAGAACAGAGCCTTTAGCATCCATGAGCAGACACAATAATGGCAGAGAAGTACTTTCCCGACCCTTATTGCCATGAGGTAGTCCTTAATAGTGGCTCTAGCTTGTGTTTGACTATCATCACCAGTGACATTCTAGGTATCTCTTAGTCCACTTATGTTTTTTTTATTCCATCATGTACCATGGGAAATTTCAGGAACTCTGGGTGCAAAGAAACTGCTCAGGCACAATCTGATTTAAGGGCGCTGCCACTTTGTTATTCAAAGCAGCCACCAAGGTTTTAATTGGACTGAACATTAGTGTTTCTGGAATAACCCCAAGTTCCCTCTGGAACCGAATTAGTTTCATTACTCTTCTGGTGTGGGTTGATCCAATAAGCTTAGTCTCCCTGCGGAGGGAGGTAGCATCTGAAAAATTGAAGATCACCAGTGAATGGTCTGTTTATGGCAGGGAGAAATCAAAACTTCCCCCAATTACTAATACTATGAATTGAGCCCTGGATGACTTGTGTCAAGTCCATAACTCCATGACAGCCATAAATTCCCAATACCTCTGACCTGCACCTAGGGATGGTGGATGGAAATCTCCCAGCACCATAAATCTAGGAAATTCCACTGCCAGCCCAGCCATGAAAGTCAGATAGGGATGCTGAGACAACATCAACAGGCTAATAGACCTGTCCTGGTGCCCAACTTAAGAAATAGCATCCCGCATCCAACAATTTGTGGAACAAGACCCTGAATGCTTGCCAAGGATCCCAGACAATCCTGCCATTCTACCTCAAAATCCTTGGGATTTTGGCCAAATGTGGAAACCAGCCAGGCAGATGTCAGAGAGAGGAACCGAACCCTCTTCCCCCAGCCAAGTTTCAATGATGCATGCCAAATCAGCCTTTTCTTCAACAATTAAGTCATAAATCAAGATAGCATTGTTACAGACTAATTTAGCATTCACCAGCAGCAGCTGACAGCCTAGGCCGGGCTTTGAAAACCTGCCAACTGAAGCCTAGGTTTGAGTCTGAGAAAAACTTTCTCTTGAAAGCAAAGACATTTAATAGATCTGCCCTGGTGATTAGATTACCATCCTACTCATAGATCACTCTTTAGTTGGTCATTTTTGTTCTCATCACCTTTGATTATGAAGTACCTTTGAAGACCACTCAGAAGCTATTACTGGAATGCATTCCAATGGGCTACCCACAAACTTCAATGGTTGCTGATGGGTGGGCTTTGGGGTGCAATTCAAGGTGCTTGTTTAAAGCCCTCCTGGCATACTATCAGAACTATCTTCCATCATTTCTGCCCATCTAGTAAGATCAGCAGAGTACCTGGGCATCCTCCAGGTTCCTTCAATTAAACAATGTTATTTCTCAGGACCTAGATATCATGCCTTCTCTGTTGTGGCATTTGCCTTCTGGAAGACACCCTCTAAAGAGATCTATATGGCTCCCAACCATAATGATGTTTCATACAACTCCAAAAACTTGACTGTTTTCCTTGGAATAGTATGCCTGCTGACCCCCTATAAGTTGTTTTTGTTGTTTCATTTAGTTACTATTCTCTTTTGGAGATCTATATGTTTGTCCATTTTTATGTTTGTTTTAAAGTATAAGTTGCCCAGAATCACAACTATCCAGAAGGCAAAAATTTTTACTCCACAATTCATCCAAGTTATCCACAGGTTTTGTTTTGTTTGGGGAGGTGGTTTTGCAGAAAACTTAGATCAATGGCTGGAATTATGTAAATGATATGAAATCATGAAATAATGACTGCTGAAATAGATTTCTATTTAATCCAGTGTCCATTGCAACCGTCATTATGTTTTAGATGCATAGCAGAAAGCTACTCACCACTTTTGCATCTCTAGCCACATGAGCAAAGCCTGTCCGGCTACCCCATAAAAAGTCATAGTTCTCATCGCTAAACAGTGCTTCTCGGGTTCCACCTGGTAAAACTCCCAATAAGTATCCCCTTTTCAGAATGTCAGCACATTCTCTCCTTCCATTATGTGTAAGGCCTTCCACGTTATAAAACAGTTTTATACCTGTACAAGATACCAACAAAAGCATCTTTAGAATATATACAGTATTATACCTAAAAATCCTTTACACACACAAATAAAGGTATTCCTCTCTTGAGTTCTCTTTTGTAAATCATATATAAAATTAAATCCTTGTGAACCAATGGTCAAGAGAGCACATAAAGAAACAAATATTATATACACATATTGATAACTGTTTTTAACATAATTATTAAAGAATGTAGCTGCCTTGCTGTGCTTCTGAATGATCATGCAATGCTTCCTACAATATGTATATAATTTTATTTTTGTCTGAAATGCTACTTATTAAATATAGCTTTCTACCAAAGAGCCAAACTTCAATGTATTCTTTGGATGCTGTATGGAGCCATGGAGATGGCCTTGAAAGAAATATTCATAAACCAATACAGAAACAAGGGCACACATATTCCCGAAATCCTGGAAAAGGAAGTGGTATTACAAGGTTCTGGCTTGCCCCTCTAGACAGGTTGGAAAGATTCTGTTACTATAGCCTATCTTAATGCAGTTAAAAAGTTCTAGTCTCTCCGTGGGATTGGTTTCCTGGTTTGGTCCATTGCATAAGGCTGACAGATCCAAACATAATTTACAAATAAATTTCGATTAAAATGATAGGACCTAAAATTCTGCATGCATATTCAGCAACATGTTTAATAGAACATCATCTCGTTTATAGTCAGAAAGAGTATACATATTAAACAAGTTTGGCAGGACTTATATTACCCTGCTGACTGTAAAAATATATAAAACTGGAATAGTAGAAAGCTGCACCTTATCTAATATATCTGTAATTAGTTACACATATTCAGATACAGATAATGTCCTGCTGCACTAACATCATTCATTACACTTTTGTTATGAATAGCACGGAGAGAGCCAGTTTGATCTAGAGCAGGGATGTCAAACTCAAGGCCCGCAAGTCGAATCCAGCCCATAGGTTGCTTAGATCTGGCCAGTGGGGCCAGCCTAGAAACAGCAAAAGTTCACGGTGACTTTGTCAGTAAAGATGAAGCTCAGAGGGGCAGCATGCACACACACACCCTTCATCCCATTTTCAGCTGAAAATAGGGTGTCAGAATGTTTCCCCTTTTACATTTGAGCATGCACAAAGGGACTGGAAAGGAGAAAGGGAAAGAGGAAGACAAAGAAAAAGAAGGAAAGATTGGTAGAGAGCAAGGAAGGAAAAAGAAGGAATCAGGGGAAGGAAAAAGAAGGGAAGGAGGGGAGGGAGGGAGGGAGGAAGGAAGGAAGGAAGGAAGATTGTAATGAGTGAGGAAAGGTCTCAGGAATGCCCTGCCTTAGCACTTGGCCACCACAGGTGCCCCCAACATGAGTAATGTAGAGCTGGCCACGCCCATCATTACCATTCCCCTCCGGCCCTCTGAAGTCAAACACAACCCTAATGCAGCCCTCAATGAAATCGAGTTTGACATCCCTGATCTAGAGGTTAAAGCACCAGGCTAGAAACCAAGAGACCTTAGGTTCTTAGTCATGAAAACCAGCTGGGTGACTTTGGGCCAGTCACTCTCTCTCAGCCCAGAGCATCTCACAGGCTTGTTATGGGGGAAATAGGAGGAAGATGTGTTGGATATGTTCACTGCCTTGAATTATTTGTATATTATTTGTATTGGGATACAAATAAATACATAAATAAATTTCCCCATTATTGCCATACAACATTCAGCCTGCCTTACTGAATGGAGACTTTAGATAATAACTAACAGAAGGTTAAAATAACTGTCAGTAAAATTTTTGTGACAGAGCAGGATGTTCATTTCTAGTAGACTAGTTTTTCAGTCAAAGCATTGATACAAAGTATACAAAAAGCAGACAAATTTGTAAAAGATATTTCCCCAATAGATGAGGAATTAAAAAATCTGGACAAAACCAACAGGAGAAAACCTTTTTATTTTTAGGAAGCATTTTGTTAGACGATATTTGAATGAGCGGAACAGTATAAATAGAAAATTGTATGTTTTGAAGATCATTTAAAATAAAGAATTTTTTTCTGATTATATAGCAAAGAGAAACATAAAATGTTCAATAGTTTGCTTGAACATTTTTCATTCTCAACCAACCAAAAAAATATTTTATCTAAGTTGCGTGTAAAAAATAAGATGATAATAATATTGTAACAGACCTAAGCTTTTCTGGCTCAGGCTACAAAAATGGTGACACTCAGTGACAATCAAAATGTCAAAGGCTACAAGATTTGATTGATAATTCAAGAAGCTAGATAAGTCTGCATTTTAGAAGACCTATGCAATTTTTTTAAATAAATTGTAATTATGTCTGTTTTAAAGGTTTGCAATACAGTGTTTGTGCATGGACAATATATTTTACCTGGTATTTTGGAAAAATGGTAATCAACCACTGTGCAGCAAAATCTGCCTGTTCTTAAATATAATCTAGATACAAAGTAGTAATAGTCTAGAGGAAAGGCTCCATGGTAAAATACGATAAGCCCTGGTCCTTCTGGTATTTTATCCATTCCATGTATCTCATAACCTGTTTAAAGGATAAAATATAAGAATTTCAGTATTGCTTTAATACAATGAAGATGAAAATTAGAGTGGCTCCTAGAAGAAAGTGCAGTCAATATAAGCATAGTTGTTGAGGTAAAAAAACTGATTCAAGGCTAAACTCTTTCCTATAATCCTCTTCAGCATTTATACTGTCAAAATATCAAAAGTTGTGGGACTGATAGATCTCAGCCTCATCACCTACTTCCAATTTGGTGAACAAATATAGAAACAGATTAGAGGATTAAGCTTTTCAAGCCCATCTCAGGATTCACAGTACAGAAAGTAGTGCAACCTCCAGAAGCAATAGTCCTCTCAGAGATATAGTCCAAAATATGGATCTCTTACGTGGGTGATAAATGAACAGCTTTCATGGAATCAGATTTACAAGAGAAGAAAATAGTTACAGCAGCAAAGTGATTTTCTTGGACACAGTCATCATAATAGAAAATAACAACAATTTATATACCCTGTTTCTCCAACAATACGGCCTCCCCCAATAGGAAGTCCCAGCAGGTTTTATAGGCATGAAATGAAATTAAGCCCCTCCCCCCAAATTAAGGCCTATATTAAAACATGCGAAATGGGGGGGAATGGTGGGGGGGCTTGCCATTAGGAAGTACTTTTGTTGCACACCCGGATATGGTGCTGCCTGTGTTGACCCCGATACGAAGTGCACCACCAACGCCGAGGTCAACATCCAAGCCGTCGCCACCCACCCACCCAAAGATGCAAGGGGGGGAATTAAGTCACCCCCGAAAAGACGGCCTAGCCATTTTTTCAGGGCTCAAAAAAAAAAAAAAAGACCCAGCCTTATTATATGAGAAACATGGTTACTAGGTAGCATCATAAAACAATGTGCACACAGCTAAGAGGATAAAACAGACAACTATGCAATATCAGATGCAAGATCTCGGAAAATCCCTAGGTTAGGCAAATAGGCAGAAAATTGTGAGAAGATTCACTGAGATAAGTTCCATCTACAAAATATTCAAGAAAGGAAGCAGCTACAGGTTGTCCTCAACTTACAATGGGACTGGAATTTTGGTCACTAAGTGATGCGATCATAAAGCATTTAGCAATGGCAATCCTTACAATCCCATTAAATGAATCCCACAATCATAAGGTGAGGCAATTTCCTGATGGCTTTTTACAAGCAATGTCAGTGGGAAAGCTTGCAGAAAGCCCCAGGCTGGGAGGTAGAATAGAAGGTGCTGTCAAATAGGCAAGGGAGCAAGACTTGTGCAGGGGTGGGTGCAACAGAGCATTAGAGAGGATGTGCAAATGTGGACAAGCACATCACACTTCAGGGAGCAATGCAGTAGGGTCCATGAGAGATGCAGTGTAGGTTGGGAAGAGTGTGCTAGGGTGCATGAGATGTGTGGGTTGGGGAGGCTGTGTGAGAGGCTTGATGCAGGTTGGGAAGGGGACACAGGGCTGTAAGGGGGTATGCTAGAGAGTGTGCATTATAGACATGGGTTGGGGAAGTTGTGCAGGCTGCAAGGAATGCATGAGAAGCATGGGTCAGGGTGGGTGAGTGAGGGTCTGAGGAGATGAAAGGGAAATGCGGGTCTGGGAGAATTCATGGGGGTGCATGAGTGGCCAGCATAGCATGAGTACAAAGGATTTGGGGAGGGTACATGAGACAGAGAGGCAAGTGGGGAAGATTTACCACAGCAACTTGCAATCTTCCTTGTCCTACAGCTGTCCCACTGACTTTCTTGAGCAATTGGCAGGGAAGATTGCAAATGGTGATGTTATGATTGCAGGACATTCAGATGACTGCAGTAGTGTTGGGATAGCCAGAACTCCAAGGATTGGTTGTAACCCACCATTCATTCAGTGCCATCCTAATTCATGGGACAAATGGTCATAGGTCAAATATTCCCTGTATAGGCCGAAGGAAACACAAAGAGCTGTAACATATCTTTCCTCACCTCAAACATGTTAATCAACACCCAAATAAGAAGAAATCAATAGCAGAGAAACAAGATCAAAGATGAAACAATATTCACCCCAAGGGCAATCAACACTGGTAACAAAGCTACCATATATAAATACCCAGCAAACTTTACTCCCCTGCATTGTTGATATTAGCTAGCCTGGTAATGAAGCTTGTGTAGAATAGAAGCTCAGAACCCAACAATTCAACCCTGAGCTATGTATCTTCTCTATTATAGCACTACATCATTCCAAACCATTTTTTATTCTATTTTATAGTCATTAGTTACATGAGCTTTATATATCGATTTTTGCCAGTTGAGATCAATTTGTTGCTAAAGGTAAAATTGACAGTCTTCCTCGGTTTATATATACCAAATGACAGATTATTAGATAAATGTTAATTCTGCTATGATAACAAGCATTCTCTACTTCAGCTGACAGCAATACATTAGACTGGAGCATAGACTAGACTAGACAGTTAATTTATCACATAAGGAAGGACTTAGTAATAATGTAATAAAATAAGTCCCTGTCAAATTTAACTCAACTTCTGGTGAGTGCACATACTTATACTACATATCAGTTTTTGCAGAAGTTTGCCATTGCATTTTTTTTGGACTTTTAAGAACTTATCCAGCCTATAGCCCTGGAATTTCCTAGTGGTCTCTCACATATAGTAATAATCACATAACTGGCTAACCAGCCTTTTACTTTAATGGATATCAGAATATTCATAAATGAATCATGCTACCACAGAAATCTGTGTTCTGTATTTATACAACAATCAGTAAACATTTTTTTTTTAAAACAAACTTTATTGATTTTTTGAAGACAAACAAAACATAGGACATAAAAGCATAAAACCTCCTTTCTAAAAATTACTTATAAGTTTTAACAAGGCAAATAAAACATTATTTTTTAAGGCATGGTTCCACATTATCACATTTCCATTTAAGCACATATATATCTTTTCCAAATTTCTCATTATTTCTCCCTTCACTTTTATTCAATTATATTTCTTTCTATCAAAGTTTTATTAATTCTCAATCGAATATAAACATTTATACAACATAGTTCCAAATTATCACATTTCCATTTAAACACCTATATATTTTTTCCAAATTTCTCATTATTTCTCCCTTCACTTTTATTCAATTATATTTCTTTCTATCAAGGTTTTATTAATTCTCAATCAAACATAAACACACAAAATACAAAACATAAAACAAGACATAAAAAGATAAAACCTCCTTAGTTATCATTTGTACATGTCTTTTCTCTCCCTTTAGTTTTATTCCTCCAAGGTTTTATTAATTCTCAATCAAACATAGCTAACCAAAACACAAAACATAAAACTTCTTTTGAAAAGTGGCTTAGCCCCGGGTTACATCTTTTTTTACAGACCTAAATCAAATTCATGCTCACCTTATATACCATTCATATCTTATTAACCATTCTATATTTTCTATATAACTTCTCCCTTCTTTTTACTCTCTTAATTATATTTTGTTTATTTCATCTTATTTTAAAATCATTATGCTTGTATCCTTTGTCCGTTCTTTTCCAATTGTCTATTTATCTCTTCTCTTTAACAAAAAAGTTCCCCTGTAATCACTTTTAAAGTGTGACGCCTTTCTATCTTTCCCCTAAAGTAACACTTAAAATAATACATAATTTCTGTCCTGATTCTGCTTAGTACATTCTACATGTTGCATTTTAAAATAAAAGAATAATAAATTTATAATATAGTTAAGTATATAATTTCCATTCTAGTCTAATTCTAATTCATACATTATTTTAAAATAAGAAAATGAAATAGAAAGTTTATAATAACATTAAGACAATAACGAATTAAACTATAACTAAACATTAATCATTTTACACATTCTATTTAATATTTTATTAAATATTGAGATCTATCATTATTAAACATTTTAATATTTTAATATTTTGTTAAATCTTATAATATTCCAGTAAACTATTTCAAATGAAAATACTACAATACTATCTTATGTACTCTTGCAGAATCTTTCTTTAATTATACACTATCCTTTATCCTTTATCTCTAAAAAAAAATCTGCTTTTTGGCATCTTGTTTCAGACCGTGGCTTTTTCCCCCTTTTTCTCTCCGTTTCTTCTCCAGTCTGGTCTTTTTGCCCCCACCCCTCCTAACCTCCACCTTTTTAACTTCCCCTCTCTGTTGTATTTCTCTTTTCAATTGCTTTCTAACATTGTACCTTTTTTTCACCTTATTTTTCTTTTTCTTGGTTGCTTTATTGAATCTTAAATTCTCATTTTTCCTTCCTCTCTTCCTATTTTCTTTCTTAATTGAACTTTTTTGTCCATTAAAAATGGCTTCTTCCTTTTCTTCTTCTTCTTCTCCTTCTCCTTCTTCCTCGAGTATTTGCTGGTATGTAGAAACCGCCATTTCTAAAAAGTGGAAGACAGCTCCCAAAGAATCCTTGCCTTTTTGTTTTTTCTTTTAATTTTTCATATTCCATTTTTAATTCATTCACAGATAGTGCCATTGTCAATTTTTAAGAACAACCCAGATGTTTTTAATCTTAAAGTGATTTCCAAATGTCAAAGTTATCAAACAATCCAAACAGACAGAAATTATTTCCTCTTCTTCTCTTTGCAATTTTTCCTCCTGGGGCAAAATCCCAAATATATTTTAAAGCCGTATTACAGTTGGTTGCTGATCTTATAATCTTCAAGGCGTCTCCTCGAACAAATTTTTAAAGATTTTTTTTAGCTTATTTTTACCTTAAAGAAGGAGGTTTTTCTGTGCTCATTTGCTTTCTCCGTAAGGAAGGGGAGTGAACTTTCCTTTCAGCACTTTCGCAGCTGTAACAACTTCTTTTGGAAACAAATGTATCAATCCAAAAGTCAGGTTTCCAGGGTGTTTTAAAAGTAACTTAATGTCCCGGTTCAGCCAAGAAAACTTCTCCTTCTGGTTCTTCCTCCTGCACAGTCTTATCCAGTTGAAGATTCCTTTGTGGCTGCCATTTCTGACAGCCGCTCCACTGCCTCAGGAAAAAGGAGTCTAGCCGGCTGGGGAAAGGGGGTGCGATATCCCCAGACCCCTGCCCGGATCTCCTCTGTCTTCCGCTGCCCCTTCGGGGTAGCGACAACCCCCAAATCCAGTTGGATCGGGGGTACCTCAGCGGCGAGTGCAGCAGGGACCCGCAGAGAAGCGGATTCCTGCCGCCGCCGAAGCCTTGCAACCGGAAGTCTTCAATCAGTAAACATTATTGAAGAAGGCACTACAGTGGCATTTCATAACATTCAGAAATATAATAAGCATTAGTCAGCCCTATTTTTTATTTTTTTGTAAATTTCTATTCTAGCTATTCAGATTATTCTGGGAAGTATATATTTTTGAATATTAATCCATCACACAGATTCATGCAGATTTGTGTTTCTATAATTATTGTTAATAAATAATTAAATAATACATTTAAAGTTCCTATGGAAATCAACCCAAAATTAAAATAAAACATAACATACAACAGCTACCCCATGATCATTGGGTTATGCGCCAAATGCTCATTTCAAAAGTATCTATGTCTATGGGAACCCCATAAGCAAATATTCCCATATTCAGGAAATAGTAGCAGTAATAGTAACACATGAAAGGAAAATATGACTTTGAATTAAGTTGGTGCCAATCCCACAAAGCACTTCGTTATTACTTACTAGTGTCTCCTTAAGTCAAATGCATTGTTTCCTGGCCCTGCACAATTATCTATGAGCCCAGGAAAAAATGCACCTTCTTAAACTCCAACAGTTATGCATATACACACATGCCTATTCCAAAACTTCTGGTTTCAGATATGAAGCAATGCAGTCCCTTGAAATCTGTAAGAAATATACACTAGTTTGTAACCAAGGAGCCTTCAATAAATCATTATTTCTCTTCACTTTTTTTTTCAGGCCAAAGGTAGCATTGGACTTTAAAACATATGCCAAAAAGTAAGTGGATTTGGACATTGAAAGGGAGTTATCCAGAGCAAAACCTAAATTTGATATTATCTACACATTTTAGCAAGATAAAAAAGCAGTTTCAGTTGTTTTTCTGCAGCACTCTCCGCTAAGAATAAGAAAAGTACTGATCAGTTTTAGCATATGGTGGTATCAGTCAGTGGTGGGATTCCAGTTTTTTACTACCAGTTCTGTGGGCATGGCTTGGTGGGCGTGGCAGGGGAAGGATACTGTAAAATCTCCAGTCAGAGGTGGTATTTGCTGGTTCTCTGAACTACACAAAATTTCTGCTACCGGTTCTCCAGAACTGGTCAGAACCTGTTGAATACCACCTCTGGTATGAGTCAACCAAAACAATTTTACCACAAGCATGTTCATGCTTTTCTAACAAGATAGGGTTTCTGGTCTTTTTTTTTTTTGCAAGCCAACATCTTGTTACCTGCATTCCTCCAATAAGTCACATGCAGTGCAGTTTTTATTATTTCTTATTACTTTTCTGTGCTTTGCAAAATAACAATACTTGGTTGGTATGGTATGTTGTAAATGCACTTACATTATCTAAATATTTCACATTAAGTGCAGTGATATGATTATTCCCCACACATAATTAAACAATGCATGACATTTATGGAGGGTTCTGAAGATCACATGATTGCTGCATGTTGTTCTCCTGTGCCATTTAAAGTTATTATAAACCACTGTGGTATTGTCAACAAAGCCATATCAACGTGTAGATCAAGCAGATTAAACTTACCATGCCACACTGTACCATACATGTCCCAAAGGTGAGCCACAGCCCTCCGTCCATTGTCCCATGATTGACTGAGATAATGTTCCTTTAAGTTAACTTTTCTCTTGTAAATATGCAAGAGAAAATTAGAAAAATAAATAAAACCAAGAATTATTAAAACAGGAGAAAAGAGAAGTAGGAACAGTACTGACACCCAGAAAAAGTATGCTGAGTAATCCGTGAAACCGTTTATGATATTATGTGGAGACATATTGATACTGTTCAGTAATTCCATGACCCAGGTCAGATTGTCTTGCCCAACAGAAAATGAATTCATATTAGTTCTCTTCTGTTTAAAACTAAAAAAGCAATGGGATAGAAAAACAGCTTCTTAACATTGGCCCTGGATGCAACAATTATTAAGTAGCTGTCATTGTTGCAATAGGTATCAAGCTATTTCCATATCCTGAAAATTGTCCACATTCCACGAATTTGTCAAGGGAGACCACAACTGCAAAAAAGTTATATTTAACTCAGAAGCGGGTCAAGGCTTTCAGAGGTATTGCATATGAACTCCCATAATCCCCAACCAGGATGCCCTTTCACTCGAGTTTAAAATATTGGTAGGCAGAAACTTGTTCAAGGCAATTTTGACAGATAAAATCATAGGCATACAAACATAAATAAAACCTGCAATTTCCACAGATGGAAAGTTTCTGCCAGGAACAGGAAATAGCAATGAAAGACTTGAGAGGAAGAGATAGAAAGGGCTTCCTTAAAAGCTGCAATAATGGAGTCTGGCAGCCCTTTCCGAAGCTGCAGCGGCCCGAGAGGAAAAAGCCCTTTTTTCAGATCAAACTAATTTATCGAACCTCAGAGACCAGCGGGGAGCCTTCCCTGGGCCTTTGCATCTCTCAAGCGCTTCGAGAGTGAGGCGTCATTTCCCATTGTTTCTCCCTCGCCGCTAAAGATGCCGGCCGAGCAACTTTTTGGGAACCGCGCCCTCGCTCGGGATCACTTGAATCTCGGCGCTCCATCCAAGCACAGCACTAAGAGGTTCCTGACAGCATCCCGGGCGCAAACGAATCTGGGTGGCAGGAATGAGCCCGGCTCGGCCCAAAAGCGTTCGATGGAAGATCAAATGGGGATATCGCGCAGAAACCTGCAACACCGAGAAGCTGCAATGCAGTATGGAGTTGCGCATCGTGTAGATGCAAGAGGAGGAGGAGATCTTCGGCGCCGTCTTTCTTTTCAGGACGACTTGCGAGGAAGGATTTGGCTTTTTTCTGGGCTGGACCATTTCAGGATGCAAAGACTTTAAATACATGTCTTGGAATTCGGAAATATAAGCAAAAGAGTTGTCGTTCTGTTTTGCTGCGCTTTTAATTTAAAAAGATTATCTTTAGCGATATGGGGCTTTTCAGCGGGAAAGCAGTGAAAAATAAAACCTCTACCTACAGTCGGTTGTGGTATGTTCCATCTGATATCTGAGCCCCTCACGCGAAAAATCTCGAGTGGTCAAAGGATTTAAATCGTCTTCATCTGGAAGTGATTTGCCAAACCCCAAAATGGGTTTATTTTAAATAACTTGTGAATGATGAAATGTTCCATGATGTATTACAGACCCTTAATACTGCACACTTGTATCTTTTAGCATGCACTTAAAATAGCTTGGGTTGTGCAACTAAATACTGTATATATTTTATATAAGAACTGACACAGAAATAGCCCAGCAGCATGCTTATTTAATCCATCCTGTCTAATATCATAAAATACAAGCTAAATAATTGTGGAAAGGGAACTTCATGAGGACAGTGGTGACACCCAAGCAGGAAAAGCCCAAAGGGAACATCAGGCCAGGCATAAAACAAACTTGCATAGGAAAAGAGATTTAATAAAAGGTATTGAAAGAAGCCCCCTAGACAAAAGCCAAGTAATTAAGAAAGCTAGGGAAACAAGAAAAAGAAATCCCTTACAAACAACAGGTCATGCCAAATCAGCAAAACAAATAGACAAAAGACATGAAATAAATTCCATAGCAGACAGGAGATTGCCACAAAACAAATATAAGAAAACATTAGGACGAAACTGATAATCCAATCAAACCACCCCGCGGAGTTTACCCTCCAGCGGAAATGAAGACAACCCCTGACAGGATTTAAAACATTAAGAAATACAAACACAAGCACTCACACACAAAAGGAGAAAAAAAGTATAAAAATCAGGGGTTTATTATACAAAGCGAGCTAGCCCCAGGAACGCAGACTTCTTGCTGTCTCTCGCCTTCCTGAAAAATAAAAAGAAACAGCTTCCAAGCAGTTGCCTGTGTCCTTGCACTGGAGTTCTCCCAGCAGGAAAACTGAACCCTCAGAAGAAAGGCATTTTCCAGCCTTTCAACATAATCAAGACCTTGTTGAGGATCCAAACTTTGTCAAGGACCTTGGAGTACTCATCTCTAATGATCTAAGTGCTAGAGCCCACTGTAACTACATAGCCAAAAAGGGTTAAGAGTTGTTGACCCAATCCTATGTAGCTTCTTCTCTGGTAATATCACACTACTAACTAGAGCATACAAAACATTTGCTAGACCTATGCTTGAATACAGCTCATCAGTCTGGAACCCATATCATGTATCTGATATTAACACAATTGAAAAAGTCCAGAAATATTTCACAAGAAGAGTTCTCTGCTCCTCTACTCATTGCAGAATACCTTATGCCACCAGACTTGAAACTCTAGACCTAGAAAACCTAGAACTATGCCACCTCCAGTCCGATCTAAATATAGTATATAAAATCATACATTGCAATGTCCTACCTGTCAATGAATACTTCAGCTTCAATCATAACAATACAAGAGCACACAATAGATACAAACTCAAGGTTAACCGCACCAAACTTGACTGCAGAGAATACGACTTCAGCAACAGAGTGGTCAATGTTTGGAATACTCTACTCGACTCTGTGGTTTCTTCCCCAAACCCCAAAAACTTTAACCTTAGAATGTATACTATTGACCTCACCCCCTTCCTAAGAGGCCTGTAGGGGGTGTGCATAAGGGCACCAACATGCCTACCATCCCTGTCCTATTTTCTTTTTATTTTTCTTATAAGTATCTATCTCATGTATTCAAAACTATGTTTATTCTTATACCTGTATCTTGTAAGTGATTGACAAATCAAATAAATATTAAAAATACTAAATCTATGTAATTGAATAACACACGTATCAGTTCCTGTGTTTAATGGGCTAGTGAAAGATTGTATGAAAATGAGGTGGTAATGGATAATGGGTTTTACTATGCTGTAATTACAGGTAGTTACCCTCCTCTCCATTCCTGCCTCTATTCCTCCCTTCCCTCCCCTTCTTTCTGTCTTTTTCCCCAAGTAGATAAAATAGAAGTTATGTATACATACAGTACAAGAAAATTGTGTCTTAATTGTAACAAGGCATTTTCAAATTAATAGAGGCCAAAGAACTTTTATTGGAGAATATATTTACAAATAAAAGAATTATAAGTATTTATTTCAAATACTTATATACTGTACATCTTGGAACGCAATCCCAACTCTGCTCAAAATATAAACTGCATTGAATACAAAAATACCTTCAGATTAAAAACACATAATTAAATAACATAATTATAACACAATAGTTTTGGCTATTTCTAACAGGTAATTCAATTATTTCTGAAATCTAATTAGTCCATGAATCAGCAACTCCCTCAGAGTGAATTTTGCGGATAGAGAAGAATCCTGAGAATACCAGGGACAGCCAAGGGGGGGGGGGAAAGGATCATTAGACAAATCAATCCAGAATTCTTTTTTCAAACAAAAATTAAGAAAGAGAATGTCCAGCAAGGTTGACAAATTTGATTACAGTGACAATGAATGCCACCATTGCAAGACCTGAAGGGCCAGACTGGGGACATCTCTCTATATGATTACTAGGTGTTGACACTGACTTGATGGCACATAATGAAAATAGTGGTTTCCACCTGCAGGAAGGAGTATGTCAAGGCTGGCATCACCAAGAACCTCTTCGCTATTAGTGGGAGAGAATGATGGGGAAAAATTAGCAGAAATGGGAAACATTTTGTCCTGGGCTGCTGTAGGAAAGAGGGGGAAGAGGGAGGGAGGAAGGGCCAAGATTCTTGAACTTAGGCTCAAACTTTGAATTTGATTAGAAACTGCAATGCTCAATGCTTTCCATTAACTGGCAAAGAGCACAGAGAAACTTGTTTTGTCTATTGACAAAATGCATTTATTCGATCATTAGCCTGTTTTCCATTAACAGTAACTTGAAACAGAGACTTCCCATAGGAAATGGAAAATTCTCAAATCAAAGCATGAGGCACTAGTTAATAATACATATGCAGGTTTTTCAAGCAAAGGGATTGGTTATCATAAAAGATCACCTTGAAGAATCATGATACGTAAACAGGTAGTCCTCAATTTACATCAGTTCATTTAGTGACCATTCAAAGTTACAATGGCATTGAAGAAAATGACTTATGACCATTTTTCACACTTATGATCGTTACAGCATCTCTATAGTGATGTGACCAAAATTCAGCCACTTGGCAACTGACTCATTTATGACAGTTGCAGTGTCTTGAGGTCATGTGACCATCTTTTGCAACCTGGCAAGCAATGTCAATGGAGAAGCCAGATTCACTTAACAACTGTGTTACTAACTTAACAATTGCTGTGATTCATTGAACAACAGTGGCAAGAA
This sequence comes from Notechis scutatus, assembly GCF_049901735.1. Taxonomy (NCBI): domain Eukaryota; kingdom Metazoa; phylum Chordata; class Lepidosauria; order Squamata; family Elapidae; genus Notechis; species Notechis scutatus. Next base: position 170,474,845 of record NC_142011.1, read on the forward strand.
AGGTTGTAAAATGGGGCAAAATTCACCTAACTGTGTCACTTGGCAACAGAAATTCTGGGCTCAATTGTGGTTGTAAGTTGAGGACTACCTATACTAGGGAGGATTTGCCAATGCCTTCTATAAAGCAGCAAATTTTCTCAAATTTGGCAACTTTAAGACGGGTGAACTTCAACTCCCAGAATTCTCTAGCCAGCTAAGATACTGTTCCAAAGTATACATCTCTGTCTCTTTCTTCCAGGGGGTGCAGTAGGCCGCTTTCTAGAGACATCTGCTGAAATGCTACTTTTTCCATTGTTTCTATGCGAACTCGTCTTCTACAGCAGGGGTCTCCAACCTTGGCAACTTTAAGACTTGTGGACTTCAACTCCCAGAGTTCCTCAGCCAGCAAAGCTGGCTGAGGAACTCTGGGAGTTGAAGTCCACAAGTCTTAAAGTTGCCAAGGTTGGAGACCCCTGTTCTACAGGACGTTCAGAATTTATACTGAAAGCTGTTAATTCTCGCTCACAACTCAGCCTCGCACCCCCCCCAAAAAAAGGACGGCTTTGCTGACATCTGCTTGCAGGCAGGCTCCTCCCCTTCCGGACTCCAAGGAGGGTAACGGGCGCGGAGATCCGCTTCCGTTATAAGGCCGACCTCATGCTTGCTCCCTCGGGAGGATCGAAATTGCTGCTAGGGAATAATAGCAGGCGGTGCAGCGGCGGCCCCAGATCGCGATGCTGCGCGAGGGCGAGAGAAGCCTGCTGGTGGCGGAGGTGCTAATGGCGCTGAGCAGAGGAGAAGGCAGCAGCGGTGTGGGAGCCATCTTCTGTTTGTGCTCCCGGGCGTTCGTCGAGTGAGTCGGCGCCAGGCGGTCGAACCCGAAGCTCTTCTCGGTCGCCTCTAGATCTGTGTTTCTCCACTTCAGGGTCTTTTAGATCTCAGATCCCAGAATTCCCCCAGACAGCTTGCTGTCCTCCCATCTTAAAAGATGCTGAAGGTGGAAAAACACTGATTTACGCGATTGTCGCTTGGGAGAGGGGAGAGATGCGGGGCCGAGGATTTCGAATTTCTGATTTAAGTCGAGCCTCTTAATCTTTTGCAAGAAAAAGAACACCTTGTGCCAATTCAAAGGCATAACAGATGACCATGCGACCTCTCAGCGCTTAGGAAGTTATTCTTATCACCCTCGCGTAGATCTCAATGGAAATTAAACCCAAAGGCGAGCAGTGTATCCTTGCACGGGGGTTGATTTGTTGCCTGGCATGCTTTTTGAAGTGGAGCAAAAGACGGGGCATTTTTCTTCATTATTTTTTTTTGTAAAGACTCATTTTGTAGGGGGAAATTGCTGTATCCATTTAATACAACACAGTCTAACCAAGTAGTGTTTGTACAATAACATGAGCCCAAAATAAACAAACCACATTATCCATTAATTTTAAAAAGCCATACTGTGTTTTAATATATTGTATGACTCATGGAAATGTTACTAGAATAAACTAAAGAGCTGCAACTTACTTTACTATTATAAGCATAGAATGATGCTTTGTAAACTAGTCTGGAATATGTCTTCTAAACTGCAAATAGGAATTAACTTTTATCAATAATATTCTTATCTGCTTCCTGGTTAAGGAACTGGGCATGGCTAGTCTAGTGAAGAGAAGGACTAGGGGAGACACAATAGCAATCTTCCAATATTTAAGGGGCTGCCACAGGGAGCTATTTCCTAAAGCGCCTGTAGGCCAGACGGAATAATGGATGGAAACTGAACAAGGAGATTCAACCTGGAAATAAAGAGAAACTTTTTGACAGTGAGAACAATCAACTAATGGAACAGCTTGCCCTTGGAGGTTGTGGGAGCGCCATCACTTGAAACCTTCAAGAAGAGATTGGACTGCCATTTGTCAAAAATGGTATAGGGTCTCCCGCTTGGGCAGAGGGTTGGACTAGTCACTAGATGACCTATAAGGTCCCTTCCAACTCTGATTATCTTGTCTGCTTCAGCTGTTACATAGGTTTTATAACCAAATTGAAAATACTAGTCTACCCTTTTATAACTCTTCACTGCTGCACTTCAAGGCTATTTGAAGGATTATTTATCTCAGCACAAGTCTGCCAATATTTAGGGATTTCATCCAGATATCCTCCCTATGCAAAAGAGGTCTTTTTCAGGGGTGGTTCCCTGCTTTGGACTGATCAAATAAAACATTTGATTATACGTTTCTAACTATTGGAGGGATCCAAGTGATAAAATCTGTTTCTTCGTTGCTTATTTTTTAATGTGAAGATCTTTCTTTCTGCCTAACAATAGTATTCATTCTTCTGTAAAATTAAGCAGTTGCAACCTTCTTCTTGTACATGTTCTAGCTTAAATTAGGTTGTATGCAGTATGCTTATTTTTGGCTGGATTGAAATTTTGGCACTGATATACCAAGTTAAGTTTTGAAAGCAAATTAAGCACAAGAAATACAGACTGAAAAAAAATCCCCTTTTATTACCCATTTGTGTAGTTCCTTGATGCTTTAGTCCCATATCTCATTGATGTTATTTTTTTTCCCAGAGATCGAAAATTATACAAACTAGGCTTAAAAGGCTTTTATGTTAAAGAGGCTGATGACAGCATAGGTAAGTTTTTTATTGAAAAGTTTGTTAATTTTGGATTTTTGAAACCATTGTTATAGACCAGTATTAGAATTAATATCTTCAGGTGTGTTTAATTGACTAGTGCATTAAAGCTTTTATAAAAAGTCACTTCTAATTTCTGCCAGCTTCTTCATCAACTTTGCTTGTTGGGAAGCTGGCAGGAAAGATTATAAAACCTGATCATGTGACCACCAGCATTGCAAAGGTAGAAAATCCACCTTGGCTGCTAAGCACATGAATTGTGATCACATGACTGGGAGGGCTCCTATCATGAATGGACTTTTGAGGAACATCTTCTTTATTCTAAAGAATTCTATTAAATACTACTTATTCAGCACCATGTTAAATCTGGTCGCCGAACAAGTGCTTCTTAACTGAGCATTGTATTTTTTTTTTAAAAAAAGGTAGATAGCAGAGGGAGAATCTGTAACCCCAAACCTGATGTTAGACCTGAAACCAAACTAGTTTTCTTCATCAGAAATCCAAAATTGATGGACTTTACCTTCTAAACTTCTACTGTGTATTAACAGGAGAAGAGGAAGTTACTGAAGATAACGAAAAAGAGGAGAAACCAATCTTTGAGACTACTGAAAAATGTAACAGTCTTGCTCTGGAAGTGGATGATGTCGAACCAGATTCAGAAACTGAACTCATGAAGAGTATGGGGTTACCCTTACAGTTTGGCAGTTTGGCAGCCAATAAAACAAAAGCGGTAAAACCCAATTTAATTCAGTTTAAATTATTGAATTAGGAAATAAATTAAGAAATATGTAGTGGAATTGCATTGCATGTAAAGAAAATAGTGGTTTTTAATGCTTTTTACTTCATAGGTTATTTTTTCATCCAGCTTTTTTTTCATCCAGCCTTTATATAAGTAGCTGAAGGCAGTGAATATACTTTTTCCTCCTCCTGTTTTCCCCACAACAACCCTGCACAGGAAACTAAATCACAGATACAAGGGAAACTAGACTAAAGTAGCCCAGCTGGTTTTCATGATTAAGGTGGGAGTAGAATTCACAGTCTTCTGGCATTTTATTTTGTCTGATTGATAGCAAAAGAAGATTCAAGTGCAAATGTACCTAAAGGGTCTCAAATAACAATAAAGTATGTTATGATTAATTGAAGCAATAAACTGGAAATCCAAAAGCTCATTATTTGAAGATGCAGGCCTTATTTATATTGCTTCAGTTCATGAATCTTTGAAGATATTTTTTTCTCTTTATTGATAAAATAGCCATACTGTGGCTTCAAAAAGAAATCCCTGTCATTTTTTTTAAGCTCTTGCTCTTCTAATAATGCTGAGGAAGCATTCAGAGTCTCCACCAGTGTTAGTTTTAATGGTTGATATTTTCACTGGTATAATCTCAGTCCATCAGAAAGTGCCAAATTGGAAAATGAAATAAGTTTAGGATATTGAACCTGAACATGCAATCCAGAATTACTCTATTTGCTTGCTTTCATATTACATTTTAGGCCCCTGAGAAGACTGGCAAGATAGTTAACAAAATGACAAAGAAAAACAAAAGGAAGAAAAAATTGCTACAACAAGATATCCATGAAACAATGTGGCAGTCCTTGGAAGAGGATGATGATGACCATTCTCTTTCTGATGATGAAATCTTGGTGGAAAAGGAAAATGATTATGCTGAATGCTGTAAAAATGGAAGGATGCCACTGAATGAACTTCATATAAATGAAGAATGGGAGAAATACTGGCATCAGTTTGGAGAAGAGCTTCTATGGAAAAGCTGGGAAAAGAAACAGGAGGAGGCTAATCTTGAACCTTGGAATAATCCTGAAATGAAGGACAAGTGGGAGCAACACTATAATGAGCTCTACTGGTATTACTGGGAACAGTTTCGCTACTGGGCAAGTCAAGGTTGGACTGTTGATGTTACACATGGTAGTGATCTAGAAATGAATACCGGAAAGCTGAATTGTAAGCAGTCAGAAAAATCATTAAACTCAGACAGCCATGGAGACCATGGAGAAGTGCAGGACTCAGTTTTTCATATGTCTCCTTCCTTAGACATTTGCAAAGAAAATCCTATTGTATATAATGATTCCAGTAATGATTATATTTTTTCTAAAATCAGTGAAATAAATCTAAATTCCAAAGAAGCAGAACACAGCAAATTGCAAAGTGCAGCTGATACTAAAAAACAACCAACTTCAGCAAGCATTGCAAGGCATAGTCCTCACAATTGTGGCCAAACTGAGAAATCAGATAAGGGAACAAGAGAAGGAGGTGTGTCTTCTAAAAATGGATGCTCAAATCAGCCAGGTTGGTATTTCAGTTTTAATCTGGCTGTTAATCTTTTGTGGCTGTTGGAAATAAATGAGCTCTCTATCAGTTTTTTAAATCACTTGATCCAGGCTCCTTAGCAGCATCAAAAATTTGTGAATGGCAATCAGCACTGAAATTTATTTGGATGATTCTGTTCCTACCATAATTTTAAAAGTATCGTTAATATGAATATTATCTATTTAGTTCATTGGAATATCCCATATTAGGCAATCACGAGTTGGATTTTAAAATATATAATGTATGTTGATTATGATTTTAAGATTGAGATTTCTTTAGCAATTTTAATAGAGCATTTTTGTTCATTTCTTGGCTTGGACCTCATATTTGAAGCTTTAGAGCAGGGGTGTCCAACCTTGGCAACTTTAAGACTTGTGGACTTCAACTCCCAGAATTCCTCAGCTAGCAAAGCTGGCTGAGGAATTCTGGGAGTTGAAGTCTACAAGTCTTAAAGTTGCCAAGGTTGGACACCCCTGCTTTAGAGTGTCTCCACTTAAAGGGAGGCTTAAATACCCTGTTTCTCCAACAATATGGCCTCCCCCAATAGGAAGTCCCAGCATGTTTTACAGGCATGAAATGAAATTAAGCCCCTCCCCCCAAATTAAGGCCTATATTAAAACATACGAAATGGGGGGGAATGGTGGGGGGGGGGGCTTGCCATTAGGAAGTACTTTTGTTGCATACCTGGATATGGTGCTGCCTGCATTGACCCCGATACGAAGTGCCCCACCAACACCGAGGTCAACATCCAAGCCATCGCCGCCCGCCCAAAGATGCAAGGGGGGGGGATTAAGTCACCCCCCGAAAAGACGGCCTAGCCATTTTTTCGGGGCTCAAAAAAAAATAAGACCTGGCCTTATTATATGAGAAACACGGTAGTTTTTAGAGGTTACATTACTTACTAACCAGCACAGTACACAACACTACACACCCAGTTTCATCATTTTTAAAGTTTATTGAACAACCTAGAACAATGATTCTCAACCTCAGCAATTTAAAATGTGTAAACTTCAAGTCCCAGAGCTGGATGGAGTATTTTGGGCATAGATGTCCCACATGCTTAAGCCTCGGGTGTTAAATGCTGTCCTAGAGAATGCTTTAAAAGGATGGCTTTAGGCTTTTATACAACTCTAAGCTGCCTAGAGTTACTTTTGTGAGTTGGATGGTCATATAAATCAAGCTTCATTATGCAGGAAATGTGCAATGATAAAGAGGACACTATTACCTCATTTTGGCTGAAATCCGTAAGTTCATTAATGTGGTTTTGAGAATAGTAATCCGGTTTCAAATTGTGCATGTTATTTTGTATTACATACCTGCTATTAGGAAGTTACGATGTTTTGAAGAAAATTTTATTATGTTTAGGTATAGAGCAGAGCTAAAAATATTGTTCTATTTCATGATGTAACAGTGCCTACCAAGATTTACACCCTTAAATTACAAATGTGTTTGTTTTTTTATTATAAACCAGTTTTTTGATATGATAGAAGGAGTGATCAATGTTGCTTGGCATGATCAAGTTTTAATGCTAACATAAAAGCTTAAGTACTTTTAATATGTATAATATGTTTTGTTTTGTCTTTCAGAAAGTGTAGTAAATAGATCAGTTAATTAATTTACTTAAACTGTGATTTCTTTCTCAAAGTGTTTAATTTTAAATATATCATTCTGTTATGTTTTTTCTATACTAGCTTCACAGCAGGAACTTTTGGATACCACAGCAGAGAGAAGATCTGAGAGTAGTGATGGTGATGAGGAGCCCCCTGAGCATAAACCTGTCAAACTAAAGAGGAGGCAGGTCATCCATTATGTCAACAGATTGTTGTTCTTATGTTATTTAGCTTGGGAGTATACTTGATAGTTGTAGTGAGGGCTGAAGCATGAGGCTTCATTATACATTCTTAGTTTTGGTTGTGTTGACCTTCCCTTTTTTTCTGTTAACATGTACATCTCTTTTAACCTTACACTACTTTTTTTTGTGAGAGCCATTTTATAGTAGTTAGGGCATCAGGCTAGAAATCAGGAGACTTGAGTTCTAGTCCTGTCTTAGGCACAAAGCTAGCTAGTCACTCTCTAAGTGCTAGGAAGGACGCAATGGCACACCACTTCTAAAAAACCTTGCCAAAAAAACTATAGGGACTTGTCCAGACGATGTTTAAGAATCAGACATAATTGTGTGTGTGTTTGTGTGTGTATATATATATATATATATATATATATATATATATATATATATATATATATATATACATACATACATACATACACACACACACACCGCATACACGTACGTACGTTTGTACATATGTATATATCGTTTTTATTCCTATTTTAAAATGAGAGGAAGCCAAATTCAGCAGGTGTTTCCAAGGGCCACAGGCTACCCACCCCTGGTTTAAGAAGTAATTCAGATATGTTGCAAAAGAGAAGGATATTCTGTTCCATGATATAGTCTGTTTTTCCTTTTCTGCTGAAAATATGTATTTACTTATGAGCGTTACTTTTTATAACTAAATTATTGTGTTTTGTCTCTGCTATAATGCACATACTGTGGAGGTAGGAGAAAAATTTTACTGTTTGCTTTTGCATTTTTTATACTATCTTACAACTATTTAGCCAGTTTTCATTGATATATTACTGCATAATTAAGGAAAACACGACAAACATTTCAACTAGTGTTATCAAATCAAATATCTTTAATGCAGTCTTTGATCAGTATTTGCAATAAAAGAGTACAGTAAACAAGGAAATAGTTTAATACAGCAATTTGTCACCGGGAAAGAAAAAAATGATTATATATGAAATAGATCTAATTAAGAAGTTTTGTGCAGCTGTACAACTTGGTGAAAATATCTGGACACCTGATCTGTGAATGTGGGGTTAGCACCCTTTAAAAAATAATAAAAATAAAATTTATCTGCATAGTCCTCGTATTTGGAAATGGTTGGGCCAATCAGAGATGTCTTGGGACACATAGACAGGGCATCATATGGTGGAGAGTTTCTACCTCCTTGCGGCCACAAGGGCAAAGTTTCTGTAAATAAGGAGTCCCGTGAAATCTTCCCGCCAGGGGAGCTGATGGGAGAAAATTGACAGGTTGGTTTTGGTCACTGCTGATTAGATGAAAGAAATTGTTTTGAGTGAAAAGGTAATTGAGTGAAATAAATTGCTTTGAGTAATTTCTAATTTATTTTTTTAAATAAGATGCTCTATCTTCAGTTCAGAAGGCAACAAAGATTTACTTTTAATTATTCATCATGTTTTTGATTGTAATGGATATTGTGGTTTCTTTCAAGCCATGAACTAGATGTTGAAGAAAATCCTCAGGATGATTCAGATGGAATTTTCTACCAATTGGGGTTCAAGCATGGCACAGGACAAAAGTAATGTATACTAAAGTTTTTTTTTTTTTTTAAATCTTATAGACCAGTGCTGCTCAAACTTAGCAATATGAAGACAGCATGTTGGTTTGGGAATTCTGGGAATTGAAGTCCACATATCTCAGTATTGTCAAATTTGTTTTAGAACTTTCCTAAAATAGCAATGCCTTTAAGTGAAGATTTACCCCAAACCCGCAGTGCTGCCTAAATACAATTGACTACCCAGAATTTTTCAATATATAAAATATTGAAGTATTTATAATATTGAAGACAATAATAAAATACTCTTAAGACTCCAGATAATGAAATGAATGTAATGATTCCGGCATCTCTTTTAAATCCTTGAGTGAACTGGAGATCAATGTGGGTTTTTTTTTAAGATGCAGAATATATTAAGGCTTTTTAGTATATTATAACATCTACAAACTTGTGATATAGGATTATAGATATGGCAACTTTAGAGAAAATCAGAGATCACAGATGGAAAGTCTACAGGTCATATGTATATCAACCCAAGTATCAAATTCAGATTTCTTTTTCTCTAGTTTAAGCATGTTTACATGACAATTACTAAGGGACAAAATGTGTGGTGAAATCATTGCAAAGGCTTAAAAAAATTGGTTCATCCTTCAAAACCCTAACTCTGAATCAACCCAGCTGATTTGTATGGTTTTGGAAGTGTTTTAAAGCCAAGATTTAAAGCACCCTTATGCATTTTAAAAATACTGGATTACATCCATTCTGGCCTCATCATATACTAGCTATAACGTCTGTATCCAAAGATAGACTGCATATAAATAAATCTTTAAAAGTAAAAAAAAAAAATACAGTTTTATTTATATTACTCCATCTCACACATATCCACACACAAACAAAATGTCTTTCTAAATAGTAAAATTTTAACTTCTTGTCTTTAGATACAGAGACATTCCTAGCTTCAGTGAAAGGAAAGTGATTCGTCTTAATAAAAATATTAAATTTAAATCAGAGTTCTTGGACATGCGCAGAACAATCAAGACTAAAAACAAGCATACATATTTTACAGATGAACCTGAAACATTTATGTTGAAGAAAAGTAAGACCTTAAATAAGGTATGTATTGTTTGCATATGTAATATAGTATAGTACACAAAGTACTCTGTTATTTTTTTATTATAGTAGACTACATTTTCTAATGTTAATGTATTAACTATTGAATAATATCAATTATTAAATGATATAAAATAGTATATATTTTCTAGCATATGTTAAGTAACAACATAAAAGATAGCTGTAGGAAAGTTTTAACTTAGGAACTCAAGAAGTACTTTCAGTCTCTAAATCAGTGGTCCCCAACCTTTTTGTACCAGGGACCAGTTTCAAGCACAAACACTTTTTCAAGGACCGGGGGAGAAGAATCGAGTTTGGTGGTTTGCTTGCAGACGTTTATTACCTGACTAGGTAACATCTGATGGTGTTACCTAGTCGGGTAATAAAACATCTGCCAGCAAACCACCAAGTTCAGGGAGTGCCTCGGCCCTGCCTCCCTCAGCCCCATCCCTCAGGTGTCTCCCTCCCTCCCTCAGGTGTCTGCCTCGTTCCTCTCTCAGTCGCTCTCTCGCTGCTCCACCAGCCCAGGAAGAAACTGCTTCAAAGAAGCGGGGAGTGCTTTTCCTGTCGCTGCAGCACCTCCGAGCGCCGTTACCCCTCACCCACGCCACAGCGGATTCAATCCACAGTGCTCCGTTCTGCCTGCCTGCCTGCCTTCTTCGTTTCAGAGCAGCCTTCGGCTGATAAAAAGAGGCGAACAGTTATTATTCTCACCAGAAACAAAGAAGGCAGGCAGGCAGGCAGAACGGAGCACTGTGGATTGAACCGCGCGCAGGCGGGCGGGGTGGGGGTGAACGGGCGCTTCGGAGGTGCTGCGGCGACAGGAAAAGCCACTCCCCCCGGCTACTTTGAAGCAGTTTCTTCCTGGGGTGGTGGAGCAGCGAGAGAGCGACTGAGAGAGGAACGAGGCGGGAGGAAACCGAAGCCGCTGAGCCAGAGAGCAGGACAGGCTTTGGTTGCTTCCTCCCTCCCCTTCTCTCATTTGTGTCCTTGATCCCCGATCCCAGCAGCATTCACCGAAGGCGAAGAAAGCCGCCATTTTTTTAAAAAAAAATTTCTTTGCGGCCCAGTACAGAGTGCTCCACGGACCGGGACCGGTCCGCGGCCCGGTGGTTGAGGACCCCTGCTCTAAATGATTACAAGGCTTTGTTCTCAATATAGAATGTTTGCAGACACTTGCAGTGACTTGTGTTATGGCATTCTGCACTACAGGCATTAAGGGAAAAGGTAGAAGTAGCATGTATTTATAAAAAGTGTATATATTAAAAAGATAATAGCATTTGGAAAGAAAAACACAATGGTGAGGTCCTGGAAACAAACATGAAACATAGATAACATTTCCTGTTTCTGATAACAGAGTTAAGTATACAGTAGATTTGGGAGGGCCTCAGTCTTTGCATAAGTATTCAAATTCTTTAAGGGGGCGGGAAACGCCTTTGCAGCATCTCACAGATAGCAACCATATCACTGGTAAGATTCTAATAGGATTGTGCCACTATGTATGGAAAGAACCATTCATAAGGATTATTTCTGCCCACTTTTTCACTGTCTATTTTGAAAGAAATATTAACAGATCTAAATGTGAGCAGAGGATCCATACACATGAGAACTACTAATTACCAAAATTTTCTATTTCTTCAAGGTAAATTTTTGAAGCACGGTGTCTACTAAAGGTAGAATCTTTTTGTTTAAATTTTAAATTTTATAACATATAGTATTTTTAGGTACAGAAATTCTTGCAAAAAGCAAATGAAGATGTGAAAATTGGATCTGAAGGTAGAGTCTATCATACTTCTACCAGCAGTGATTCAGATGAACAGGAAAATGCCTCTCACTCAAAGAATTTGAGTCTCCAAAATTGTGACTTGCTATATCCTAGTTCAGATATCCAGGAACTTGATAGTATTGAAGAAAAAGGCAAAGAAAAGCTGATAGGAGAAGAAGTTCCATTAGGAAGAGAACTCATTCCCCTGGATATTCCAGACTATCTACAAATGGAAACAGAAGGTATGTGGAATTAAAAACAATGTGTTTATAGATGTACATAGTTGTATAGTGCAGGGGTCTCCAACCTTGGCAACTTTAAGATTTGTGGACTTTAGCTCACAGAGTTCCTCAGCCAGCTTTGCTAGCTGAGGAATTCTGGGAGTTGAAGTCCATAAGTCTTAAAGTTGCCACGGTTGGAGACCCCTGGTATAGTGCATAGACAGGAATGTTATAAGAAAAAACCAATTTACTAATAACAAATGGTAATTTTCTAGTTAGGTTTTTCTGGGTGGGATTTTCTGTTCTTTTCCATTTTTAAAGGGTCATACTATCCTTACATTTTATACAGCCATTTAAATATCCAATGAATTTATGCTTTCTTACTATAGTAGATGCTAATAATTTAGCACATAACAGCATAGAAAATTCTGGAATATTGTCTTACAAGATGAAGTGAAATTAATTCCTTGGTGTTCTTAAAGGTATTTTTTAAAATGTTCTTTTTTTAAAAAAATATGATTTTCTTTTTTACTTAGGTGAAGCAAATACTATGAAAAAGAAGAAAAATAAAAAGATGCAGAAATGGAAAAACAGAAATGTGAAGTGCCTTCCTCACAAAATAGCCAATGATCCTGAGCTGACTAAATACTGGGCACAACGATATAGACTGTTTTCTCGTTTTGATGAAGGGATTCAGTTAGATAGAGGTAAGTTTATAATGATACTGCATTCTATGACCTAAAAACTAATTTCAAGTTCTCTGATGAATCACTCACATACATAATTGCTGTTTGATGCTGTGGTCATTTTATAGGTTTGCAATTAATGAAGAGCTAGTACCCCTTCCTATTTTTGTGACTTATTGTGAACAAGCACCAAACTGGTAGTCCTCAACTTTTTGTTTGTTTAGTGACCAAAGTTACAACAGCACTGGAAAAAGTGACATTTTTCACACTTAGAACCGTTGCAGCATCCCCACGGGCATGTGATTTACATTTGGATGCTTGACAACTGGTTCATATTTATGACGGTTGCAGTGTCCCGGGGTCACTTGACAATCTCTTGCAACCTTTTGACAAAGGTTGTAAGTCGAGGTTGTAATTAATTATGGTTGTAAGTCGAGGACTACCTGTACATACAGTCTGTTCAGTTCTCATGAGAAGAAAGTTAGCCAAATACCAGTGTCCTACTGTGATGCTCAACTATGTCAATCACAGAATTCTCAGCAACATAAGCCAACAAAGGTTAGCATTGTTTCTGTAGTCCAAGACTACGAGAGCAGGGTGCTGGATTCAAGCATTACAAGAAACTGCCATGGGAAAGGAAAAACTGATGAGAGGAACACATGAGCTGGGTATATTTGCAGACTTCTTATACATACAGTATGTCAGGAGAACCAGGAATTCTAATTTCTTATTACATGCCAGTGTGGCTGGCTGTTCAGTATGGAACCTAAAAATCTGCCTCCTGGGAATTAGGAGATTGAGCAAGGGATGCCTTTGTGTGATTCTGCAGGGCAATTTTACACTTGTGTTCTTAATTAATACAACTATGTATGGCTATTCGATAAAATGCAGTTGCACTGATGTAGTTGATTATTTGATTTTGAGGTTCTTTTCTTTTAAGGCCATATCATAAATACATTAACTGCTTTTTTATTAGAGGGATGGTTTTCCGTAACACCTGAGAAGATTGCTCAACACATTGCAGACCGTGTAAAGCTATCCTTTGACTCTGACATAATAGTAGATGCCTTTTGTGGTGTTGGGGGAAATGCTATTCAGTTTGCCTTGGCAGCAAAAAGAGGTAAATTCTTTAACTTGGTTTGAACTTTACTAGATATTTCATAGCAGCAATAATGGATTGCTAGTTCAGGATAAGTATTGTTCCCATTTAGTGTTTCTCAACCTGGAAACTTTAAGATACTTGGATTTCAACTCCCAGAGTTCCCCTGCCAGCATTCTAGCTGGGGAATTGTGGGAATTGAAGTCCAGGTGTTGCCCTGTTTTAATTGTTAAAAAAAAAAATCACCCTTCAAAAATTTTCAGTTTATTAATCTATTCTGGTTAAACAACTACAAATGTAGGCAATAACTGTAAACAATATATTTTTAGCTACAGCTAGGCTAGTTACTATTTTTCTAGAAAGTATCTGAAATTTTCTATTTCATGGATTTTTTTTTAAGCTGCTAATATTTAAAATTGTTTCATCTTTTCAGTAATTGCAGTTGACATTGACCCTGGGAAGATCCAACTTGCTCACAATAATGCCATGGTTTATGGAGTGGCAGACCAGATAGAATTCATATGTGGTGATTTCATGAAGCTGGCATCCAGTCTGAAAGCAGATGTTGTGTTCTTGAGTCCTCCCTGGGGTGGGCCTGAATATGCTGCTGCAGAAATCTTTGATATTCAAACAATGATTTCTCCTGATGGATATCCTTTTTTAAAAATCATTTTGTTGTAACCCTAAAGGTAAAACTGATATTATTTTCCTTTGAGTGACAAAGCTCTGTATTTTAACGTTAGGCTGTAATAGCACAGTGGTTAGAATGCAGTACTGCAGGCTACTTCTGCTGACTGCCGGCTGCCAGTTTGATTTTCACAGGCTCAAGGTTGACTCAGCCTTCTGTCCTGAGGTCGCTAAGATGAGAACCAGATTGTTGGGGGCAATATGCCGACTTTAAATTGCTTAGAGAGCGCTGTAAAGCACTATGAAGTAGTATATAAGTTTAAGTGCTATTGCTATTGCTATTTGTTTCTAATCAACAGTGATCTTCTTTAATGGAATTAAGGATATTAGGTGTGATCTTTGTAGCTTAAAAAGAAATTTGTATAATTCTTGTTAAAAGTGGCAAAGCAGATGATAAAGTTGCAGATTGATATCTGTGTACCAGTGGGAAGAGATTTCTAACTTGAAGAGAAGTGAACAATGTGGTAAATAAAAAGCCATATACAAATAAAGGAAAATATTTGTAGCTCAGGGTTGAAATGGGTCTTTGGTGTGCTCTGATGATATTACCTAGTTTGGGTAATGAAATGTCTGCAAGAAAACAACCAAGCTCAGATAGCATCAAGGACGCCTCAAAAAGTCACAAAACTTCTTTTTGTTTGCTTATTATTATAATAGATGTCAAAGGAAGTATCAGTAAGATTTTTAGTGTATTTTTTTAATCATTTCTCATGGAGGTTTTGCATTCATTATGTGAACTACAGTATTTGAAGCTGTCTAATTTTGTACAAAGTTTTGAAAAATGAATTTTAAGTCATCTGAAAGATTTGTATGTTTGCTTTTAAAATTATCAGATTTAACAGTTTTTGTTCTTATAAAGTTGCACATTTTGTATATTGTATAGTAAGTTCTATCTGTAAAGTAAAACAAATAGTATTAATAGCATTAAATCAGCTCATAAAGCTGAAAGATTTCAGATGCTATGCAAATCTTACAATGAACCACTATTATTAGCAGTGTAATAATATTGTCCAGATTAGCATGCTTCAGTTTTGTTTTAAGTAAGTCCTTTATTGGAAATCAGGCTATAGAAACGAACAAATAAACATGGTAGAATGCACTAATTCATTTCAGAATGCAGTATAATGTCAACGAAAATGAGGTAGAAAGAATAGAAGTAAAACATTTCTATAATAAGGAACTTACGGAAATTATTGTTTTTGAGCTAACTTAACCATTCCAAGCTGATAATACCTGCTCTTTCAATATGGGTTAATTCATAAGTCCCCATCAGTTAAAAAGGAAGCAAGTTCAAAAGCTGGTTTTCCCATTCTGGCTCAGTTTTCTATTTCTATTTCTTGAACAGATGAAAAATGCAATAAATCCTCCCAAGGGTTATTCAGTAAAAATAATTCTTATTTAGATTATGATTAGATAAAAATATTTGGAATTTAGTTTTTATATGTGGAAGGATGTATATTTAAGAAAGTTGTCTTGCTGTAAGAACCATTGCAATATAACATTTGGTTTTTTTCTTAACACAATTTTACATTTGAAATTTTTAACCTGTCCCAGAAGATTACCAACAACATTGTTTATTTTCTTCCACGTAATGCTGACATAGATCAGGTGAGTTATAAATTATAGATAAAATGAATATGTTTAGTTAGAAATTAAAGTGTAAATTAGTTTTCTGGTCTGTTTGTAAATTTGTATAATGTGATGTTATTTTTCTTGCGTTGTTTTTTTAACACACTTTGCAGAGGTTAGGATGTATGCTGTTCAGAATCATTTGCAGATTGATCTATAAATTCATCCAACTAAACAAAATAAATTTTCATCTTACTTGGTAATTATAGCTAAGCTTCTCTCTGTATTTCTTCTTGCCTCTATTTCAAAACTTCAGTAGGGAGATGGAATTGGCTTTCTCTTCAGAACTATTATGAAATTCCAAGATAATGTAGATTGCCTAATCTTGGTATAAAGTATATAACCGGTAGTGTACGTATCTATTTTTGATGCAGAACAAGTGCTTATTTTTCACATTTTACACCAAACAGAATCAAGGTAGAGTTATTTTGAATCTCTTTGACTCTCAAAATTCTTGCATATTTTGTCCTAAAGGTTCTAAAGACTCTTGTATTCCTCTACTAAACTAACTTTTGCACTCCCTACACTCACTATTTACACTTTAGAAAAAGACTGGGAAGAATGGTAAAACTGAATGGCTGTGTTTTGAGGTCTGTTCTGTGTCTGTTATCAACATTCCCTATTTGTGACATATGTAGCATTGACTTTCCAGTTTTGTTATAGTTTAAATTGTAGACATGTAAATATCCTCCTGTGGGTTGTCAAAAACAAAACAGTTATTATCCGGAATTAAAACATAGCTTGGTATGTATACTTCTGTTTTTTTTTTTACAGCTATCAAAACTTGGTTTCTTTACATTTCCACTAGAGGGAGTAGCAATTCCAAAAATATGTAATGTGAAGATTTATTATATTTTAAAACAGAATAAATGGACTGTTCAGACCATGTTTGGACACATTTGGAGCAAAACTGGTTGGAGTTAGATAAATGCTAAAACCATGAGAATGTTTGCAGGCACTGTAATACATGTTTAACATAAATTAATTTGTTTTAAAAGTTCAGAGATGTAGTGCTTTAGTAGATAAGGAGTGTGAAACTCAAGTTCTGTCCTATCCTGAGCCACCAAAACTCAGTAGATAACTTTGGGCCAGTCACTCTTGGTTTGTTGTTGTCGGAAAAAGTAGGAGAAAGCAGTGTCTATACCAGGGGTGTCCAGCAAAGCTGGCTGAGGAATTCTGGGAGTTGAAGTCCACAAGTCTTAAAGTTGCCAAGGTTGGACACCCCTGGTCTATACTGTCTGGAGTTTTTGAAATTGTTGGGATAGCTGATAGTGAAGCAGAATAGCATTCCATGCTATAAAACTGTTATTTAAATGACAGTTTATTCACTTTGATCAAGCCTATCAAATGAAAGAAATGTGTAGTTCATTGCAATCCCAAAATAGATAGTAATGGACTCTAGATTATTCTCTAGGATCTTGAAATTTTCCAAGTTTGTATAAAATTTAGTAAAACCTATTGAGATTATAACTTCTGTACTGTAATTACAAAATTTTCAGACAAATCAATATTTTATTAAGACCAACAGCCAAAAACTTTGACAATCAGAAGTTACTAACATAGGTTACATTGAGTATGTCCCATTACTTACGGCATTATTGCTCCGACGCAAGCAGTAATTACAGCCAGTTCTCTTTTTGCAGAAGTGCAGATGATTGTGAAAATGTTTTATGGGAAGCTTCCATAAAGAAGTTTACAAGATTCAAGACCTTGAAATCAGCAATTGTGGTCTTAGATCATTTCATAAGTGTTAATACTTTTGATTTTATTCATTTATTAAATGTATGTAGTGGTATTATCATACAATTCTCAATGGTAGACATGCATAAAATATCCACAGAACAAAAAAACATAATCAGAAATAAAAACAACTGGTGTAAAATCAAAAATAGAAACACAGAAAAAGAAAATTCACAAGATGGTATCACCTTCATTAAATTTAAAAGGAAGCCCTCCAGAAGACCATCAATGTCAGAGCAAACTGAATGTCCACAGAAAAGATGTTCCACACAATGAGAACGATATTGGAGAAACAGCTAATCCTGGCCTAGTGCCCTACTCTGTCAACTTGCCAAGTGATGTCTGAGAAAGGTGGATTGTAGTTGGAGAGGCTGTCCTGGAGCCATATATTGCTTTATAGGTCAAAACAAGCATTTAAAATTGCATGTGGAAACCAGGAAACCCTGGTTATCTTTGTAGGGCCTGCAGCAAAATTATAACATGCTGCTGGCACAATGCTGTTGCATTTTTGCTAATTACCTTTAAAGGTAGGGTAACTAAAAATGCAATTTCATAATAACAGGAACATGAGTTACTGTTGTGAATTACTTTCCAAAAGGAATGCTGCTTTGTGCTCTGGGGCTCCAGATGGTTGAGGGGCTAAAAGCCCTGTTGACTGCAGATGGCATAACCACCTGGTCAGCGATATGATAAAGAAACATCCCGAATATCCTAAAGCAGGAGAACTCTAACCATATAGCACTTATTTCCCATAAACATATTCAAATTTGGGACTGAATCCCCTGAACTCCCTACTAGTTGTCTATTCTGTGACTGTAAAAAGTGGATCACCAGTTAATATGTAAAAGTGTAATATTAATAATTAAAACTTGAACTGAACTCCATTATGAGTTAAAAGAATAGAACTACATAGTTTCTACAACACTCATAAGCTAAAAATAAAAAGCATGTCATTTAAGTATAATCAAATTGCTTAATGCAGAAATAGATAATGAGGATCTTGAATGCTTTTTTGCTGCCCCAATTCTTTTTATGGGTCCCAGAAACCCCTCAGACCACGCTTGTGGAAATTCAACAGCACGTTTCCAACCATTTTAGAAAGGAAATATTGTACATATGGTAACATAAGCCCTAAAATAGGATTAATGTCCTTAAAATCAAAATACTTATATGTGCTGTGTCACTCCATATATGTTTATACAGTATTGCATCTGCATAGCAATTTTGAGACTTAAGTCCAATTTATTTGGTGGGAAAAGCTATCAAATAGAATAAAATTTTGTTGACTAAACATGCAGGAACAATTGAGTGCAGTTATCTTTTGCACTAAATTGAGTAATACTGTACACAATTTCTCTAAAAAGAATTGTGTAATACAGAAGTTCCCCTTACAGTATTAAATGTCAAAGTTCAGTGACCTGTGAAGAATCCTGAATTATAAACTCTCCTAGTGGTATTGTGTGATATATATCTTATTGACACAAGGAGCAGGAGAGTAACTATTGAATAGCTAGCTAGTATTCTATAATCAGGTGGTGCAATTACCTGGTACAACTGAGATTTTAGTTTAGGCTGCACTTACAAATAATGGGCATTCATAATGGCCCAATGGTTAAAATGGCTAGGTACAATTTACACTGTTTCAGCAGTTCAATTAAGGAAGTTTTTCTGAGGTTTGTTTAAGGTAATAATGTAAAAGTCACTAAACTTTTATTGAAGCAACAACAGCACATACACAAATAGAACAATTTAAGGAGGCTCAAGATAGTGTAGCATATTTTATGATCACTTGTACCTTCAGTAAGAATTCTGGAATGGATGGACCATCACAGAGAAGGTCTATATGGATGCTAAGAGTCAACACAGATTTGATGGCACATGAGAATGAAAATATACCTTCCCAGTATATTGAGTGTATATTGACTCAATATATTGAGTCAATATATTGACGGTATATTGACAGTGTAACAAACAATTTCTGATATTGTTTAAACTTTGAATCTGGAATTTTTCTTTGGGGATTTTTTTGTTTTGTTTTAAGCAGTTTTTTAGATGGCCGACTACTTCTACTTTTGCATCCCAGGGTAATTGTGTGAAAAGAATCACACAATTTATTTTAAAAATAATATTCATCTCTTCATCACTCTTCATAGCTAGATTTTATTTTTAATAATCATTTAAACAGAGAGAAAGTTCAGTGCATTTAAACTTGTGTTTAAGTCTTAAGAGAAGAAAAAGTGAAAAATGTCATATAACAGTTAGGAGTTGATTAAATGTAAAATACAAAAAAATCAGAATTATTTGGTCTTTTATACATTTGACTGTAAACAAAATTTTAAAGAAACTCTTCTAAGTAGTAATAATGGAAGTGGCAAATAATACAATGAATATATTCTACGCTGACTAGTTTTTGTACTAAATAGAAATGTTAATAATTTTATGAACATCAATAAATTGTCATAGATAGTTCTTAACTTTCAAACAGTTTAGCAAAATTCCATTTGTGTTGGCTGATTTGCCATCCTTTTCTTCCCCCAGATCCTTTGATGAACTTATTCATTGGTCATTGAATCTTTTTAAATTCTAATTATTTAGCTATTATAATATATTGTACCAGTTAATACCTTAATTACATAATGTATACATAAAATACTTCAGTGTACAATGTGTAATTAATTTATAATATTATTACATTTATCCTGTATTTCCTGAGTAGATACTTTCTAAACTAATACTTTAGCAAATCTTTGGGATTGGAGTTTTCAAGTTTTAATGCTTTGGGTTTTATATCTTTTCCAAGTCTTTCTTGCCTATCTCTTGCCTCTTTCAAAATTATTTTGTTTTGTTTTTTTTAAAAAAGCCTTCATGGTTTTTATATTTCCTGCTTCAATATATTACTTCTTGTTTTTTGGTTTCCTTCTGTGGGACTGACTGGATGCTGAAAAGGCAAATATTCTTTTTTTTTCCTTTACAGAAAGATAGAGGTTGGGGAAAATCTATTTTGACTACATTCTTGCACAAGGATCTTTTGTGACATAGATGGGGGTTGATACTATGTCTGGCAGTGGGCGTGCCAGATGACATCAGAACAAACATAAAATGCTGAACACATGAGCACCTGGGCATTTCCGACAGCTTTTGCAGCCAGATTGAGCTTCCATATTCTAGAAGGAAAGTCTATATACTGTATAAAGCACTTGAATATTGAAAGAAACAAAAATTAATCAGAATATTTTGTAGCCTGCACCTTTGATGTGATGTGCTGCTATTTTTACAGCAGGTCTGAAAAAGCCTGAAATAAGGGTTAGGGATGAACAGACAAAAAGTGGAAGGGGACATAAATTTCTCTTTGACTTATTTTTACCACTTTTGATTTTTTTTTAATTGTCTTGTGCACCCAGTCAGCATGTTTGGGAAGAGGGAAAATATTTGGTACTAGTAAAGGAGAATATTTGTAGCTCAGGGTTGATATGAGGAAAATATTTTTACCAATGACCAGTTATTTCTTGAATAGGATTTTGAAATCAGTGATTGTCTGTCTATCCATTTATTATAAGTTTGGAATAAGTTCATGCTAAAAGAGATGCTGGGAAAAGGCATTATGGAAAGTTATGTAACCCTAATTCTAAAATTAAATTGCTGGTGGAAAAATGTTCCGCTTGGTAAATAATAAAGTATTACTGAAACTTATACTAGGGGTTTTCCCATAATAAATGCAACTATATCTCAAATGTCTAATTTTCTGATACTGATTTTTTTTTTTACAGGTAGCTTCCTTAGCTGGACCAGGGGGGAAAGTTGAAATAGAACAAAATTTTCTGAATAACAGATTGAAGACCATAACTGCTTATTTTGGAGATTTAATCAGACAAGATGTATCCTGACTTATTTATTAGTAAGCTGTTTATTGGGATAAAAGAGATAATCAAATTGTAATGTATCTTTCCTTTTTTTAACTTTTATTGTCAGTTTTTAATTGCAAAATGTTCCATGTTGTATTGACCTTGAGAAAACAGTGGTTTAAAATGTTTGTCACAAACATCAATAAAATATTTTATATTTTATTAATTATATTATTATATATTATTAACTTAAATATATATTTTGATAGTAAAAAGATGAGAATCAATTGAAGCAAGACTCTGTGTTTCCAATCTTACATTACTGAAATTAATCTATTTGTTTCTATCCTAATAAGCCATTTTAAATTTGGCTATGAAAAGTTTAAAAAGAGAGGAACCTGCTTTTTTCAGGCAGAGTGGAAGGAAGTTATTTAAGAACTATTTCATTTCATACACCTTTGAAATACTGCATCAATTGCTTTTCATCATCAAGTGGTCTGAGTAATGTAAAAAATTATGGAGTAATTTTATCTATGTTACCTATGAATGAAAGTTGACTGGGATAAAAGAAATTAACTATATATAACATATATACATTTCACACAAAAATTAATGAACCATTCATTTACAAATACATTGATAATTCAGTTAGCAACTGTAATTGGGACCAGAAACTCCATTGCTAAGTGATGTGATTGTAAAGTAAAAATATGCATAACTGCACAAACATACAACAGAGTTCTGGTTGTGGTCATTAAGTGAATCATACAACATAATATGACCATGACTTACGCTTTCCTGCTGTCTTCCTCTTTGACTTTTATCAGATGCCGGAAGTGATGTCACAAATGGAAATCACAAGATCATGGATGCTGTAACAGTCATCATTATGTGCTGGTTCTCAAGCAGTCAAGTTATTATCACTTGTGCACTGCAACAGCTGAAACTTCGAGGACCAATCTCCTTATTCAGCACTATCATAATTGCAAATGATTGCTAAACAAGTGGTCATTGTTCTGACCAAGGCTTCTGAGACCGTAATTACACACACGCTTAAAACAAGTCTTGTTTTATTGCAACACTGGGAATTATTTTCATTCCCAGCTGGTAATGAATCTCAATCAGTCCCATGAGATAAGTACCCACCTTTCTTTCCTGTGAAGTGCTGCCAATAATAGAACTGTCCAATGAACTAGAAAAGAAACTAAGTGAAGTACAAAGAGCTTCAAGAATGAATCTGAACTGAACGAACTACTTTGCTTCCTGCAAAGGTTTCGTCATCTTTGTCCTTTATACCTTCTGGGAGACCTTACTCCCGAGTTTCCCCTTTTGTTTTAGCTGCTCTTGCCTTTTAGCAGCTCTGCGCACACACATACTGGGGATAGGTTCCCCTGGGTTCTCTGCCTCGCTGCTTTCAGATTCCAGAGGCAGCACCACCCCATTCCCAGATGGTCCTGGCCCCATCTCTGCATTGGAGGCAGGACCTTCGTCTGAGTCCTCTCTAGACTCCCAGACTGGTCCCCATTCTTCCCAATTGTCCAATTCCGGTGCCGTCTGCACCAGCTGCCGGCGAACCACAACAGTCACTGTATAAGGACTGCCTGCCATTTTTACAGTAAACTGAGTGCTAATAGCATTGTGGATAAGAGAGTAGAAGAATTCTTTAGGTTTCTTCAGGTTTTTTTCAGGGTGGTCACAAGGTTTAGAAAAGTACATATCTTTTCAGAGCAAATACTAAAAGAAACATATTTAAGCAATAAATACTAAGCATCTATAGTAGTTATGGAATATATAGTTGAAAAAGAGAAATGGAATAGTAAAAAGAAGAAATAACTTTGCTTAAGGAAAATTCTTGGCCAGAACAGAAACATTCCTAGAAACATTTTGAAACAGTTCTTAACTATATGAAATTGATCCAATTACAGACAGGTAATTTGTCCCAGCTTCTGCTAACCTAGCAGTTTGAAAGCATGTAAAAATGGTTTGATATAAATGAAGGACAAGGAGAAAAGCTGTTCAGCTTAAGACTCCTAATATATTTTTGAAAGAAATAATATTTTAGGTAGAAATTACAAATTAGCTACAGTAGTAATTTTAATTTACAAGTGCTCAGATTTGTGGTGAAAGAAATAAGTAGACCAAAATACTGATGATTTAAATGTTTTGATAAATCATTCATCATCAGCCATTGTCTGTCCACTGCAGGATGAAGGAATCTTCTGCATGTTTCCAACACATACAATCCAGAGTTTTCTTTTGCCAATTGGGCCCACAATACTTGTTGATGTCATCAATCCATCTTGTTTTAGGTCACTTTCATGGACACTTTTAATCAAGTGGGATCCATTCTATGACTGCCTTTGTCCACCTGCCATCAGTTCTTGCTATGTGACCATCCCATTTCCGTTTCAATCCTTTTGCTCTCTTGGTGATATTGTATACTTTTGTTTGTTCTCTAATCCATGTGTAGGTCTCTATCTTGTAAAACCGAGCATGCATCTTTCTATGGTTCTTTGCGCCACTCTTAGCTTTTGTATCAACATCTTCAAATTTCAAGTGATTTAAATATGTGTCATTGATTTTTATTCCATCTTTTGCCCAGTCTAGTTTGTGAAATACTTCTTCAAGGCAGGCTGAGAAAGGGATAGGTGATATTGTATCTCCTTTTCAAATACCTCTTTCTACATTGATTTCCACTTTAAGATCATTAAGGCAAATTGTTGTCTTAATAGCTAGCATGTATTAATATCACAAGATTTTTCAAGATTTTTCAGATATACTATAGATATTTTGAACATCTTAAGATGATTACAACTTGAGGTCCTTTGATAGAATACTCCTCCACCTAAATCTCTTGTACATTAAAAATATTATAGGATTATATGTTGAATTTTGTATATAAAGATATATGGTTATCTTTAAACCCTTTGCAAATATTTTTTCATTCTATATTATGGTTCTTGACTAAAATGTTTCCCGTATCTCAATCATTAATTGAATAGATCAGCATTATATAAATATTATTACTGTAACAGAACATGATTCAGTAAAATTATTTCAAGAAAGAGCCAAGGCATTTTTTCTAGATAATATTTGAACATATATTTATTAAAGGATTTATTTTTTATAAAGATGCAGATTTGAAGAATTATCTTAAAAGTAAACATTTTGTTATGACTGCATTGTGTCTACTTCACAGCAAAGAAAAAATGAAACAAAAATAAGTGGGTAGGGAATATTATTTGGATATTATAATACAAAAGTCTAAGTGCTATTGCTACTGCTATACTGCTGTCAGCTAATGATATAAATATCACTATTTTTAAATAAAACATGCTACCTCGATCAATTTTTCTTAACTGGAATACTGAGACAAAGTTGAAGAAATCAGTTTGTAAACAATAAAGCCATTAATTAGATTATGCCATCATCATGCTATTTAACTGCAACTATATCTAATCAAATGAAAGATACAATTATTTCTATGAAAGGACCAATTGGAATGCTTAGCTAAATGTCTAGTATGAGACATTGGGAGTTCTTTCTCCCTTCAACTGGGCTTAGATACTTGATTTTGAAAGCAGATAAAAGTACTGCTGTTTTTAAGCCTATTTCCTTTTTCAATATGCAAAATACTAACTGCATTTAGGCTATAAACAATAACCATCCTGCACATCATTCAGTTTTATCAAATTTTCTAGAACAGCTTATAGTCCTTTATTTTCCCTTTTGCTGTCTTGTTAACTGCCGGAATTTTCAGATGAAATGCATCAGTGACTTTATACCAAGGCCTAAAAAGAAGGGATTGTGTGGCTTTCTTCAGCATACTGAAATAAAAATATCTTCCGTGTTAAACTATTTTCCTCATGGATCTTTGATTTGCAGTTAGGAAATTCAAATAAACATAGTGAAAGTAGGTAGATTTTGACAAATTGTGTTGTCCAGACAGTATATAAGTAATGCTACTTCAGATATTAAGTTAGAATTGGGAGCTGCCCTTTAATAAAGAAACTTTGTATGGAAGCTTTTGTAAAGTTACCTGTCTATCTTTATATTCAGCCAGCCAATTAAAAGACAGAACAGGTAACTCTACAAAGGCTTCCATACAAAGTTTTTTTTATTGGTTCACAAGGCATCCTCAAATATAACTCACAGTTACGTCGAGATTCATCTTAATGTCCAATTTGCACAGATGACTTCATAGTGTCAAAGAATAGTGATCTTTCACCCCATAATGAAGGAGCAAGGGTGAGACACCAGCATGCTGCTGGGGTCCAGGAAAGAGTGAAGGAAACACCCCCAACCCAACCAAGGGTAAATTCAGTGAACAATCAGGATTACAGATGTAACCACATGACATGAACTACATTTCCCAGGATGCATTAACTACATTTACCATGAGGCATTCCTTTAAGGGGGCAGCTCCCAATTCTAACTTAACTATCTCAATATAAATGCTAAAAGAAACAATAAGTTTCCAATTTGAATTTATTTTGAGTTTTAAGACAAAATCATAACAAGGTAAATGATACAGCATGTGTCTCTCTCTTTTTAGGTTCCTAGGTGCACCCAAATTTGTGCCCATGTTTTTTTCCTTCTATGTCTGGGAAGGAGAGGAAACATGAAGTTTTAGATAGTAAAATGGTCGCTTTGGAAGCGTGTGATCCCTCAAGTTCCTCCCAGTTATTGAGCACACCCACTCATAGCCCAGGTGCTGAATCTGTTGCATCTTGTTGAGAAAGACTAGTCAGGAAAGGAAGTCTAGTACAAGAGAATTGACTGAAACAAGGTTCCTAGGCAGAGCTGTTTCGAAGCAGCGCCTTTTGAAGGACCTGATCTTTCTTCGCTGTGGTTTCACTTCCCATTTTCTGCAGGGCAGAGAGAGAAAGCACTAGAGGGGGAACTGGCTTCTATGTGGCTTCCAAGTAACTTGGTGCCTGAATCAAAGGAAGTTTCTCCCATTTCTGCTTTAGCCAGTTCATGTCTGTGTATTCCTTGTTTCCTAACATTATTTGTGGATGTAACTTCACAATGATTGTAGCACAAGTAATGTTTTTACTTGATAGCAAGTTAGAAAATCTGGTGTCCTTTATGGCGATGACTTTGTTTTGCTTTCAGAATATTGTTAAAGCAGTTTCACAACACGAGTGTAAAAAAATTGATGTGGTGTTTTATGTGAGCATTTCATCTTATACAGAAGCCTTTTGTTTTGAGGTGCTAGCTTTTGTTTTTATGTTTTTGCTTTTCATTTTTGTGTGTCCTCTTTTTCTCTAATTTTAAAAAAATAGAATTTGGAAGATAAATTTGCTATAATAATTAAAATGTGTTTATTTTCTATCAAAACTCATGTATATACAGTATAGTTAGTTTATAGCTATTTTGAGAGCGTTCTAAAGCAGCAACACTGATAAAAGTGGCAACTAACTCTTCCAGGCCTATCAGGTTCACAGAACATGAGAACTGAAGCAGAAAGAAGTAGCAGCAAGGAAATGCGAAAATTAGGAAAAAGCAGAATTCAGTCTTCTTCCATTATCCACGTCATAGTAAACTTCACTTGATGTGAGCTGTATAGTTATATTCAGAAGAAAAGAATAAAGAATATTTCCTCTTGCACTAAACAGGTCAGGGAATGCTGACTTCTAAAGCAAAGAAGCAGGGTGATATAAATTAAACTGTCACAAAATCCATACTTGATCATTAAAATGTTTAATACAATTAAATATTGCAGAAGTGCCAGCTAACTCAACAAACTCATACTGTCAGTTACCAAAACTTCAATTCAGAATGGTGTGGCAGAATACAACAAATAGTCCTTGAAAATATTGTAATCAAATTAAGATTATCTTTCATTAAATGCCTGAAAGCTTTTCAATTTACTTAGTGTGTTATCTTCAAATATTTTTGTTCCTATAATACTTGCTTTCTTTTATATTTTTATCATTTAGCCAGCTGGTAATGAATCTCAATCAGTCCCATGAGATAAGTACCCACCTTTCTTTCCTGTGAAGTGCTGCCAATAATAGAACTGTCCAATGAACTAGAAAAGAAACTATTATTCTAAGAATGAATCTGAACTTACTTTGCTTCCTGAAAAATCTTTGTCCTTTATACCTTCTGGGAGACCTAACCCCGAGTTCCCCTTTTGTTTTAATATTTGTTTAGGTTCCCCTGGGTTCTCTGCCTCGCTGCTTTCAGATTCCAGAGGCAGCACCACCCCATTCCCAGATGGTCCTGGCCCCATCTCTGCATTGGAGGCAGGACCTTCGTCTGAGTCCTCTCCAGACTCCCAGACTGGTCCCCATTCTTCCCAATTGTCCAATTCCGGTGCCGTCTGCACCAGCTGCCGGCGAACCACAACAGTCACTGTATAAGGACTGCCTGCCATTTTACAGTAAACTGAGTGCTAATAGCATTGTGGATAAGAGAGTAGAAGAATTCTTTAGGTTTCTTCAGGTTTTTTTCAGGGTGGTCACAAGGTTTAGAAAAGTACATATCTTTTCAGAGCAAATACTAAAAGAAACATATTTAAGCAATAAATACTAAGCATCTATAGTAGTTATGGAATATATAGTTGAAAAAGAGAAATGGAATAGTAAAAGAAGAAATAACTTTGCTTAAGGAAAATTCTTGGCCAGAACAGAAACATTCCTAGAAACATTTTGAAACAGTTCTTAACTATATGAAATTGATCCAATTACAGACAGGTAATTTGTCCCAGCTTCTGCTAACCTAGCAGTTTGAAAGCATGTAAAAATGGTTTGATATAAATGAAGGACAAGGAGAAAAGCTGTTCAGCTTAAGACTCCTAATATATTTTTGAAAGAAATAATATTTTAGGTAGAAATTACAAATTAGCTACAGTAGTAATTTTAATTTACAAGTGCTCAGATTTGTGGTGAAAGAAATAAGTAGACCAAAATACTGATGATTTAAATGTTTTGATAAATCATTCATCATCAGCCATTGTCTGTCCACTGCAGGATGAAGGAATCTTCTGCATGTTTCCAACACATACAATCCAGAGTTTTCTTTTGCCAATTGGGCCCACAATACTTGTTGATGTCATCAATCCATCTTGTTTTAGGTCACTTTCATGGACACTTTTAATCAAGTGGGATCCATTCTATGACTGCCTTTGTCCACCTGCCATCAGTTCTTGCTATGTGACCATCCCATTTCCGTTTCAATCCTTTTGCTCTCTTGGTGATATTGTATACTTTTGTTTGTTCTCTAATCCATGTGTAGGTCTCTATCTTGTAAAACCGAGCATGCATCTTTCTATGGTTCTTTGCGCCACTCTTAGCTTTTGTATCAACATCTTCAAATTTCAAGTGATTTAAATATGTGTCATTGATTTTTATTCCATCTTTTGCCCAGTCTAGTTTGTGAAATACTTCTTCAAGGCAGGCTGAGAAAGGGATAGGTGATATTGTATCTCCTTTTCAAATACCTCTTTCTACATTGATTTCCACTTTAAGATCATTAAGGCAAATTGTTGTCTTAATAGCTAGCATGTATTAATATCACAAGATTTTTCAAGATTTTTCAGATATACTATAGATATTTTGAACATCTTAAGATGATTACAACTTGAGGTCCTTTGATAGAATACTCCTCCACCTAAATCTCTTGTACATTAAAAATATTATAGGATTATATGTTGAATTTTGTATATAAAGATATATGGTTATCTTTAAACCCTTTGCAAATATTTTTTCATTCTATATTATGGTTCTTGACTAAAATGTTTCCCGTATCTCAATCATTAATTGAATAGATCAGCATTATATAAATATTATTACTGTAACAGAACATGATTCAGTAAAATTATTTCAAGAAAGAGCCAAGGCATTTTTTCTAGATAATATTTGAACATATATTTATTAAAGGATTTATTTTTATAAAGATGCAGATTTGAAGAATTATCTTAAAAGTAAACATTTTGTTATGACTGCATTGTGTCTACTTCACAGCAAAGAAAAATGAAACAAAAATAAGTGGGTAGGGAATATTATTTGGATATTATAATACAAAAGTCTAAGTGCTATTGCTACTGCTATACTGCTGTCAGCTAATGATATAAATATCACTATTTTTAAATAAAACATGCTACCTCGATCAATTTTTCTTAACTGGAATACTGAGACAAAGTTGAAGAAATCAGTTTGTAAACAATAAAGCCATTAATTAGATTATGCCATCATCATGCTATTTAACTGCAACTATATCTAATCAAATGAAAGATACAATTATTTCTATGAAAGGACCAATTGGAATGCTTAGCTAAATGTCTAGTATGAGACATTGGGAGTTCTTTCTCCCTTCAACTGGGCTTAGATACTTGATTTTGAAAGCAGATAAAAGTACTGCTGTTTTTAAGCCTATTTCCTTTTTCAATATGCAAAAATACTAACTGCATTTAGGCTATAAACAATAACCATCCTGCACATCATTCAGTTTTATCAAATTTTCTAGAACAGCTTATAGTCCTTTATTTTCCCTTTTGCTGTCTTGTTAACTGCCGGAATTTTCAGATGAAATGCATCAGTGACTTTATACCAAGGCCTAAAAAGAAGGGATTGTGTGGCTTTCTTCAGCATACTGAAATAAAAAATATCTTCCGTGTTAAACTATTTTCCTCATGGATCTTTGATTTGCAGTTAGGAAATTCAAATAAACATAGTGAAAGTAGGTAGATTTTGACAAATTGTGTTGTCCAGACAGTATATAAGTAATGCTACTTCAGATATTAAGTTAGAATTGGGAGCTGCCCCTTTAATAAAGAAACTTTGTATGGAAGCTTTTGTAAAGTTACCTGTCTATCTTTATATTCAGCCAGCCAATTAAAAGACAGAACAGGTAACTCTACAAAGGCTTCCATACAAAGTTTTTTTTATTGGTTCACAAGGCATCCTCAAATATAACTCACAGTTACGTCGAGATTCATCTTAATGTCCAATTTGCACAGATGACTTCATAGTGTCAAAGAATAGTGATCTTTCACCCCATAATGAAGGAGCAAGGGGGTGAGACACCAGCATGCTGCTGGGGTCCAGGAAAGAGTGAAGGAAACACCCCCAACCCAACCAAGGGTAAATTCAGTGAACAATCAGGATTACAGATGTAACCACATGACATGAACTACATTTCCCAGGATGCATTAACTACATTTACCATGAGGCATTCCTTTAAGGGGGCAGCTCCCAATTCTAACTTAACTATCTCAATATAAATGCTAAAAGAAACAATAAGTTTCCAATTTGAATTTATTTTGAGTTTTAAGACAAAATCATAACAAGGTAAATGATACAGCATGTGTCTCTCTCTTTTTTAGGTTCCTAGGTGCACCCAAATTTGTGCCCATGTTTTTTTCCTTCTATGTCTGGGAAGGAGAGGAAACATGAAGTTTTAGATAGTAAAATGGTCGCTTTGGAAGCGTGTGATCCCTCAAGTTCCTCCCAGTTATTGAGCACACCCACTCATAGCCCAGGTGCTGAATCTGTTGCATCTTGTTGAGAAAGACTAGTCAGGAAAGGAAGTCTAGTACAAGAGAATTGACTGAAACAAGGTTCCTAGGCAGAGCTGTTTCGAAGCAGCGCCTTTTGAAGGACCTGATCTTTCTTCGCTGTGGTTTCACTTCCCATTTTCTGCAGGGCAGAGAGAGAAAGCACTAGAGGGGGAACTGGCTTCTATGTGGCTTCCAAGTAACTTGGTGCCTGAATCAAAGGAAGTTTCTCCCATTTCTGCTTTAGCCAGTTCATGTCTGTGTATTCCTTGTTTCCTAACATTATTTGTGGATGTAACTTCACAATGATTGTAGCACAAGTAATGTTTTTTACTTGATAGCAAGTTAGAAAATCTGGTGTCCTTTATGGCGATGACTTTGTTTTGCTTTCAGAATATTGTTAAAGCAGTTTCACAACACGAGTGTAAAAAAATTGATGTGGTGTTTTATGTGAGCATTTCATCTTATACAGAAGCCTTTTGTTTTGAGGTGCTAGCTTTTGTTTTTATGTTTTTGCTTTTCATTTTTGTGTGTCCTCTTTTTCTCTAATTTTAAAAAAATAGAATTTGGAAGATAAATTTGCTATAATAATTAAAATGTGTTTATTTTCTATCAAAACTCATGTATATACAGTATAGTTAGTTTATAGCTATTTTGAGAGCGTTCTAAAGCAGCAACACTGATAAAAGTGGCAACTAACTCTTCCAGGCCTATCAGGTTCACAGAACATGAGAACTGAAGCAGAAAGAAGTAGCAGCAAGGAAATGCGAAAATTAGGAAAAAGCAGAATTCAGTCTTCTTCCATTATCCACGTCATAGTAAACTTCACTTGATGTGAGCTGTATAGTTATATTCAGAAGAAAAGAATAAAGAATATTTCCTCTTGCACTAAACAGGTCAGGGAATGCTGACTTCTAAAGCAAAGAAGCAGGGTGATATAAATTAAACTGTCACAAAATCCATACTTGATCATTAAAATGTTTAATACAATTAAATATTGCAGAAGTGCCAGCTAACTCAACAAACTCATACTGTCAGTTACCAAAACTTCAATTCAGAATGGTGTGGCAGAATACAACAAATAGTCCTTGAAAATATTGTAATCAAATTAAGATTATCTTTCATTAAATGCCTGAAAGCTTTTCAATTTACTTAGTGTGTTATCTTCAAATATTTTTGTTCCTATAATACTTGCTTTCTTTTATATTTTTATCATTTAGCATTATCTGTTAAGCAATTATTATTCTATTACTTATTTCCTTATGAAAAACCTCACCTCAAATAACCCTTCTGGAATATTTGTTTACAAGAAATTGCTTGTTTCTTGGTACCAATGTGCAAGTGAGAAAAATAAATGTATTTCCTTGAAAAGTATACTTCCTTATAAAAAATATGTGATTTAAAATGCATGAGATAATCTGTTTAAAAATTAGTTAACATTTCTGATGCAAGAGCTAAAAAACTACTTTTGAAAAATAATTTGTGCTTGTGGTATCATGTAGTATTTTCTCCCTTTTTAGGTAATTGGAATATATGCTGAAAATATCAGAAGAATGTTGTACCTTGGCTGACACTCATGATCCTTGTGTCAGCGGGGGATGGTCTCTCTTCTTTTAGCCAACTACTTTCAACAAGTTGAGAGGCTGAGGACAGTGGATTATTTTAGGCTCACATCCTATATCGGCACTTTTTTGCCACTGACATTAATTCTTTAGTGAAAAATATAGCATTATTTAGATAATGCTTCTTCCATGTCTGGCGTGGAGGAATTGTCTTCATTCCCCCCCCCCCAACCACATGTTCATACAACATAGCATTTTGAATATGAGATATGAACTAGAAGTATCAGTTCATTTTAAAATCAATTAGAAACTTAAGTGCTACTTTGCCCTGTGAATATAGCCCTTCGACACTATTGGTTTCTCAAGATTTCAGAAAGGAATTTCTCCCAATTCTAAATGGAGAGATGAAAGTGTTATCTTCAAATTACATATCAAAGATGCAACTCTTATTTTCTTTCAATGATTGTTCAACCTTGACTTCTAGTAGCAGAGCATAGATACAATTCAATTTACTATATGTTAGTTTAAATACATTTTTCTGTAATTATCAGCTTTATGAGTAAAGTGAGGGCTATTCAGGGGCGGAATTAGTTTTCTATGAATGTAAATAAAGGATAGCCTTCCTGTAGAATTGATTTCAGCTGATTGAATTGTGGTTGCTACAACCATATTGTCAACTCACTACAAATACAGTTAGTGCTTATGTAGCAACTACAGTTTGGATCTTTTGCTTCTTTACTACATCCTGTTTTTTTGTACCATTTCTTCAGATGAAAAGTTACAAAGAATCTGAAAGCTTGCACACTTTTATGTCATTTTATCTTGCTTCTCAGCTTCAATAGGCCATCAGAACTGGAAGTGCAAAATCCTTGACAATTAGAAAGCTCTAGACTTTGCTGTAGTCTAATAGTCATCCAGTCTTTTGCCTGTCGAAGTCTGATAGACCTAGCTATGATTTATGAATGCACATTACACTGAGCATACAGAAAAAAAACATTTCTAGCAAGTGAAATTGGAAAAATATTTCATTTTCTTAATCATTTTCATTTTCTTAATCATTTAGCTATACCTTCACCTATTAGCCATTTAGAACTAGTCTATGTTGCTCTGGGAAAGCCCAGTATTACACATACATAGATTTTGGATCCCAGTTGCATAGTCCAGTACGAAGGCTGGGTTAATACTTTATGTTAAGCTTCGACATGGTTATTCAGTTCAGTTTAATGCAATGTCTGAATCCAAAAGATAATTGGGTTGACAGATAATAGGATCTAATGATGGCTTGCCATGGCCTGGCAAGGATGTATACTTTTTGCAGTTGGTGATCTACTCTCTGACCAGTAACCTTCTCCAGCATAGAATTCAACATTGGCACACTCTACGATGACTAACAATCTATATATAGGACCAGTGGCCCCTAGTATTTATTCTTATGAAACCAAATTTGATATCTGGGTTTCCATAGTTATGAATTAATGGTGGAATTAAACAAAGTTTTTTTATATCACTTCAACTGGCACCGCATGAATTAAACACAAAGACTAATACAAAGTTATACAATTATGAAACAAATGTCAATAAGGATTTAAAGGTTTATTCTGTTTTACAATCTGCATATCAACAATGGAACGTTGAATCACTAGAGAGAACTAGCACTTGCTGGTCCATGTGTCCATAGTGAAGTCATTTCAAATGGCAAATAGGTCCTCTTATCCAGGACGACAACGAAACACACATAGAAGCAGCACTTCAAACAGCAATAAGCACCCCACAGAAATGGACAGTCAATATGTATAATATAATTTAAGCTTAATAAGTGCAGCTGACTAACAGGTATCTGCTGACAAACAGCTCCTTAAAGCCATAATATCCTTTTGATAGATAACATTATTTTCAATTCAGGTGAAGATCTGTATGTCAAGCCCGAAACTGACATAAGTGTAGCCATTTTAGTTAGTCTAAATATATATTGTTTTTCTTACTTTCTCTGTGGTAGTCATGGGGGAAAGGGTTTTGGGCTTGTCACATTCCTAAGTGGGGAGGAGTGAGATAAAGAGAGTTGTTTTGGCTAGGTGATTATCCTTCCCATGGGAAAACGAGCTGTCCTTGCTTGGGCCCCTTGAGGTGGAGATTTATGACATTAAGCAACGTTGAATTACTTCTATTGGAGAATATGACTTTTGGGGGTAGTTTCTAACTTGTAATATTGTGGGGTAATTCCGGGTTGTGTCAGATCCGGAATTACCATGGACTTGGCCAATTTGATGCTTTCCTAAATAAAAGAAATCTTTTTTGAAGATGGACTTTGTATTTTTCTTTTTAAATGGATTTCATCACTTGGAAACCTGACACTCTACTTGTAAAGACTTGGAACATAGAGCAATAACAGCAGCACTTAGAATTATATACTGCTTCACAGTGCTTTACAGCCTTCTCTAAGCAGTTTACAGAGTCAGCATATATTGTAAGTTATGATCTGACTGCATAACATAAGATCAATGTGCCCTAATTGTTGCTTGGATTTCATACCCATAGTTCTATAACTGGACAATCTTTGAGCAGTTGAGGGACAATGTATCTTATACCATTTTAATAATATAAAGTCTCCATGCTGCCATTGAAAGTGGAGGATCATATATGAAATCAGATGGGAATTAACTTTAAGCATGCATAGAGTGAAAGCCTTGCTTAAAATACAAGGCTCCAATCCTCTTTTCAATTCAGTGGCACTTATGCTGAGTAAATACAACCAGAGTAGTATTGCAGAGCCAGATGATTTTCTTCAGCATTTATGACAAGCTTTAATAATGCAAAGGACAGAAGGTGGTTCCTTCCACCTATACTTAATTTGCTAGAAATATTTTTAAGCAAGTCAGCTCAACATGAATCCTGATGTCTATATGACACACAGATCCAATTATTAATAACAATCTTGGATATGGAACTTTACATAGTTCTTTTTTTGTTTTGTTTTAAAATTATCTCTGAAACAGCATAAAAGCAAAGTGGACTAAAATATATTTTAAAAAACTAATATATTGCTTGCAATAATACATATAAAATGTATATAATATAACCAGTTTTATATATAGGTAGTCCTCAACTTATATATAATTGAGCATGGAATTACGGTCATAAGTCATGCTGGTTTTAAATCAGGTCATCATGTACCCGCACCTGATTTTACAATCTCTATTGTGAACATGGCAGTCATAAAGTGAGCACAATGAATATTAAGTGAATCCACTGACTGCAAATGTCAGCCTGAAGATATCTTCCTAATAAGTATATTCTGTCTTCTAACTATTGCTTCTCTGCTGTTATGCCAATTTACTTCTTTAGGCTGTCATGAAACAGTGGGAGGGGGGAATCTTGGAGGGGAAGAAGGCAGGAGGTGTTTTGCATTCCTTTGCTGGGTTAGCAAGGGGAGGGGGGATTCCTTTCTTTAACTTTCCATTTCTTCGCTAGCCTCTGTCCCTTTTTGCGCAACTGCGAACTTTTATCAAAATATGTCAAGGTCAACTGACAGTAGCCTCATCACCACCTGGAGATGACCACATGATCATATTCAGAAGTTTTAATTGGAAGAATCATTTGAACTTTGGGGGGTGGGAGCAATTCTATTCCTTTGTATATGTGTTCTACCCGCCAATTTCTTAGTTTTGGAATTGGCTCTGTCGTTTCCACTTTAATTTCCAGTAAAAGGATAACTTTGCTCTACACCATGGAGTCTGAGTATTTCTTTCTTGGGATTTAGAGGGAGCACAGACTGACATTATTCCGAAACTCCCACATCAACCCACCAAGAGAAAACAGCAACTTTTCTTCCGAGGGGGTTTCATCTCATGTCGTCTCCAGCCAGCGATGAAGATGACCAGGGAGCTGCGGGGGGGGCAGCCGATGCTGCTACCAGAGATGCCGGCTGCTGACCTACTGGCCGACCTGACTCTGGAAGAAACCCCAGCTGAGATGCCCAGATGGTCGTTGGGGGTTGGTTGGAGAGACCTTGAAGACCCCCCTCCTCCCAGGATCACTGTAAGACAAAGAGGTGCGAGGGAACGGCTGTGGCAAGAGGGGGAGGAGATGCAATACAGGCTGGATCAAGCTGGGAAATTCCTTATGGACGTTTCTGAGAAGCCCGGCACGGCTCCAAGGTATGAGGGGGAAGAGGGAGCGAGGTCAGCCCGGGGAAGTCGAGCTACCCCCACCCCCCTAGTCCAGCCTACGCCGGCGCAGCCACCCGCCGCCGCCCGGGGAGCCCCAGCAATAGGTGTGGTTCCTGGAAGAGGCCACCTGCCTCTCTTAGATGTGAAATTTGGAGGAAATCCCAGAGACTTGGGGTTTTTTCCTGGTACAAGTTGGGAGTTATATGGCAGAATTTGAAAGGGAGTTCATTTCTGAAGCAGCCAAAGTGAGATGTGTTACCAGAACCCTGGAAGGGATGGCAGCAGACTGGGTGGTGACTTTGTTCAATGATAACTCCCCCCAACTGCGGAGCCTCGATGTTTACATGACTGCATTGAGGAGAAGGTTTGAGGACCCCCTGGCAGAGAGAAGGGCTAGGATCAGAATGAAGACTCTAACCCAAGGGGGAAGATCGGTTGCAGACTACACCCAAGAGTTCAGGCAGCTGGCATACCACATCCGAGGTTGGTCCCAAGGGGCCCTGATAGAAGCCTACAAAGATGGCTTAAATGAAGATGTGTACCACACGTGCATCTCCCAAAGGGACCCACGTGATTTGCAGTCGTGGTACTTGCTGGCGGAAGAGGTGATCTAACTCGAAGCAGACGCAGAGGAGGTCCCGTCTGGAGAAAACCACTCCCCCCACGTCTCCAAGAGACCTCCACCCCCCAAAGGGGAGGGATGGTGGCAAGAGCCAAGACCACAGCCTGTTTCCGTTGCGGGAAGGAGGGCCACCGGATGGCGGATTGCCGGGTCAAGTCGGACCCACCGAAAGCGCAGGGCCCAGGGAGGAAGCCCGAAAACCCCTCAACCAAGCCTCGCGAAACCGGGCTGAAGACGAGAGAGGTTGTAGAGGTCGCCCTTGCGGCGGGAGAGGAGCTGGGACCTCCAACCCCACTCGATGAGAGCGAGACCGACTCGGAAGATGACGTCCCGGTAAGTCCTAACCAAGGGCCCATGACCATCCCAATAAAGTTAAGGGAGCCTACCTCTGGGACCGAGGGAGAGATGTTGGCCTTATTGGACTCGGGGTGCACGAGGTGCGTAATTAACATGAAAGTAGTTAAGGGTATGGGCATTGGACTGAGAACTTTAAGAACGCCCATAGCTTTCTGTCAACTGGATGGATCTGTGGCGGGAGGTTGCCCAGCACGTTTTATAACGGAACCCTTAGAGATGACCATGGGAACTCACCGCGAGATCCTATGTTTTATTGTGGCCCCTGGGATGGAACAGCCTCTAATATTGGGATTATCCTGGCTTCGGAAGTGGAATCCCCAGGTGAACTGGAGAGAGGGGTGGATACGCATCCGCACCGATCGGCCACCGGAAGGGGAGGAGCAACACTATCCGGAAGGGGAGGAGAAATCCCATCCAAAGCCGCAAGTTCCGGCCGAGGCAGCTTCCGCAGGTGTCGAACGGGTGGAGGGGGAGGAGAAAATCCCGAAGGAGTACTGGGACTTAAGAGAGGTGTTTAGTGAAGAGGCTTCCGACGAGCTCCCTCCCCATCGGTCAACCGATTGCAGTATTGAATTTCTACCGGGGGTGACGCTCCCGAAACCAAAGCTGTATTCGATGACACCGGGGGAGCTGGAAGAACTGAGAGCGTTTATCGACAAGAACCTGAAACGTGGTTTCATCACACCTGCCAGACCTCGAGTGGCGGCCCCTGTGATGTTCCACGAGAAGAAAGATGGCTCCAAACGTCTGGTGGTGGACTATAGAAACCTGAACGCAGTGTCTGTGGAGAACGTGTACCCCCTCCCTCTGATGAAGGACATGTTAGCCCACTTGGCAAAGGGGAAGATTTTCACAAAGTTGGACTTGAGGGAGGCGTACTACCGAATCCGGATTAAAGAGGGGGACAAGTGGAAGACTGCGTTCAACTTCCCGATGGGTTGTTTCCAGTTCAATGTTCTTCCTTTCGGCCTACAGGGTGCGCCTGCTGTTTTCATGCAAATGATCAATCAAGTGCTTCACGAACATTTATACAAGGGGGTTCTGGTCTACCTTGATGATATTCTCATCTACACGGAGACTAGAGACGAACATGTGAAATTGGTACGCTCTGTGTTGCATAAGCTGAGGGCAGCCAAATTGTACGCCAAACTGTCCAAGTGTGAGTTCCATCAAGAAAAAATCGACTATTTGGGATATCGTATCTCCCCCGAGGGCATTGAGATAGACCCAGAGAAAGTGCGAGCTGTATTGGACTGGGCCCCACCGAGAACCCGTAAACAACTTCAAAGTTTTCTTGGATTTGCCAACTTCTATCGGCAATTCATCCCGTCTTTTGCTAAAATAGCCATGCCCATCACCAACCTCCTGAAAACAAAGGGGGAATTAAAACCAAAGCCCAGCCAACCGTTGAATTGGACCATGGAGTGCCAAGCTGCATTTGAAAAGCTTAAAAGACTTTTTGCTGCAGAACCAGTACTGAAACACCCAGACATGGATGCCCCGTTCGTGATCCAAGCTGATGCGAGCGATGTGGCGGTGGGGGCGGTCTTACTTCAGTTAAACGAGAAGGGGACACTACAACCGTGCGCTTACACCTCTCGTAAATTGACTGACACTGAAAGGAGATGGGCCGTTTGGGAGAAGGAAGTGTTTGCAGTCCGCTGGGCTTTACTAGCGTGGAGGCATTTTCTGGAAGGAGCGAAGCACCCATTTGAGGTATGGACTGACCATAAAAATCTGGAAGCTTTAAAAACTCCTCGGAAGCTATCTCCTAAGCAAGTTAGGTGGGCTCAGTTTTTCAAGCGATTCAATTTCTCCTTGAAATATATTCCAGGGGTAAAAAATTTTATGGCAGATGCTTTGTCTAGAATGCCTCAATACAACAGTATTTGTAAAGAAGTGATAAGGCCAATCGTGTCCACTACACAGCTGGCTGCCCCCGTAGTTACCCGCGTGCAAAAGAGAAAACAGGAGAGAGATTTGTCCACTGACCTGATGGAGCGATTTAAGGAGGTTTTGAAAACGGATGAGTGGTTCCTGGCAAATGCGAATAACTGCACCGTTCGAGATGGTCTAGCCTGGATAGGTGCGAAATTGTATGTACCTCAAAACCTGAGAAGCCAAGTGTTACAACAAACTCATGATTCCAAAGTGGCTGGTCATTTTGGATTTGTAAAGACTCTACATTTGGTCAAACGGCAGTTCTGGTGGCCTTCGTTGAAAAAGGACATCGAGACCCTATGTGGCGAGTTGTCCAGTTTGCGCTTCAGCAAAAAGATCTCCTGGTAAACCACCAGGTTTGCTGCAAAATGTGGCTCGGCCAACTGCTCCTTGGAAGGAAATTTCCATGGACTTTATAGTAGACCTACCCGAAAGCAGTGGACACACAGTCATTTGGGTAGTGACTGACTTGTTCTCCAAACAAGCCCACTTCATCCCTTGCTCCAAAATCCCTTCGGTGAAGACATTGGCCAGACTGTTCATTATTCATGTCTACAGGTTGCATGGTGTACCTGAGCGTGTAGTTTCTGACCGAGGAGTCCAATTTACCTCGAACTTCTGGAGGGAATTTTTGAAGTTAATAGGCTCCACCCAGAGTTTAAGCTCCGCCCGCCATCCTCAAACTAATGGGGCTTCCGAGAGGACTAATGGGGTGCTAGAGCAATACCTCAGATGTTACATAAATTATCAGCAAGACAACTGGGTGGAGTTACTGCCTTTTGTGGAGGTGGCATACAATAACTCTGTTCACAGCAGTACGGGGTTTACTCCTTTCAAAATAGCAACAGGGCAAGATTTTGTGCCCATACCTGAACTGCCTGGCGAAAACCCCAGTGTTCAATCGTTGAGCGACTGGATATCTCAACTTCAACTTAATTGGCCGGTTGCACGTAAAGCTTTAGACGAAGCGCATCAGTCTCATAAAAAATTTGCTGACAGAAAGCGAGCCCCGCAGATGTTGTATAAGGTGGGCGATAAAGTATTCCTCTCGACCAAGTATTTGCAGACTACCCAGAAATCTAAGAAGTTGGGTCCTAAGTATGTGGGGCCTTTTCCCATTGAGAGGATTGTAAATCCAGTGACTGTTCAACTGACTTTACCAAAGACTCTTCGTCGTATTCATCCGGTTTTCCACGTCAGTTTGTTGAAACCCGAACATACCTGTACCCTGAGACCGACCCAGTCTGATCCCCCCGTACCACTGTTGATTGAGGGTGAACAACATTTCGAGATTAAAGAAATTCTAGACTCTAGGAAATGGAGGGGTCGTATCCAATATCTTGTAGCTTGGAAACATTTTCCTCCGTCTTATGCTGAGTGGGTTAATGAGAAAGACATTAGGGCTCCTGAACTGCCTAAGAATTTTTATGCCAAATACCCTGATAAACCAGAGATGTATGCCAATGTTAACATATGATTATTTTTTCTTACAGGGACTAATGTCCTTCTTCTAGGGGGTCCGAATGTCAGCCTCAAGATATCTTCCTAATAAGTATATTCTGTCTTCTAACTGTTGCTTCTCTGCTGTTATGCCAATTTACTTCTTTCGGCTATCATGAAACGGTGGGAGGGGGGAATCTTGGAGGGGAAGAAGGCAGGAGGTGTTTTGCATTCCTTTGCTGGGTTAGCAAGGGGAGGGGGGATTCCTTTCTTTAACTTTCCATTTCTTCGCTAGCCTCTGTCCCTTTTTGCGCAACTGCGAACTTTTATCAAAATATGTCAAGGTCAACTGACAGTAGCCTCATCACCACCTGGACATGACCACATGATCATATTCAGAAGTTTTAATTGGAAGTGTTAGGTATAACATTGATACCAAATATGGTTTGGGTGAATAAATATATAAAACTTAGATATCATGGTTTAAGTGCTTATCACTTTAAGCACAATGCAGCAGGCAATTAGCCGATTAAGGGTGCGGTTAGAAGTTACAATATAAGGAAGCATTAGAAGCTGGAAAGCTCTCTGGCTGTAACTGTGTGCTGGCTGTAACTGTGTGCTGCTGTGACTAACTGTGATTACTGACTGTGAGTGCCTGTGACTGAACTGTTTTTGTTTGCTACTGTTTGCTGAATATCCAGCGTTTGTTTCTCTGGAGAGTGAAACCGGAGGAGGAGAAGATATCTTTATCGGCTGATAAAGATATTGCAAGGACTCTTAACTTGGACTATACTAGTGAGTCTTACTGGATGGAAATACTGTGAATGATTTAATGGACTGAATGACAATGCTTAAACTCTAACTGGATTAAAAACTATTTAAACTACAAACAGTGTTTGTGTTTCAGTGTGTGTATACTCTGGGGCCCTTCCACTCTCCTTTGGCTGCCTGGCTTGACTACTGCTGCAATATTATTCTAGGGGTTAATCCCCAAATCCCTAACATTGGTTATGGGCCCAGCAGCATAGTCTAACTAACCAGGATATAGCAGAGAGAGTTGGTGTGAGTTGCACATTACTGTAAAAACAAACTGTTTTAATTAGTTTAAAATAGTCAAAATATCTGAAGAGTAATGGCACAAGTAAATTTGTCACAACTGTCCATGATATCCAGGCTGGATGGAACAAACTATGTTTCATGGTCAATGAAATGTAGTTTACTTCTACGAGAGAAGGTTTGTGGGACATTATAGCAAACCCACCAGATGTGAGTAGCTGGGATCCTGCTAATGATGATGATAAAGAAAAGTTACAAGACTTTAAACTGAAGAATGAGCAGGCTTTATGCATCATAGGACTGACTCTCTGTGATCAGCAGCTTGTCCATATTCGTGGAGAAGAAAATGCTGCAAACTGCTGGGAGAACCTCAGGAAGATTTATGTTCGGGACAGTGTAGGAGCACATATAAATCTTACACGGAAGCTTTTTAACGCATCTTCAGAGGAATGGAGATATGTTAGTTCATTTAAACTGTATGAAAAGCATTTTTCAAGATTTGCAAGAAAAAGAGCTTATATTTAATGA
Source organism: Notechis scutatus (assembly GCF_049901735.1). NCBI lineage: Eukaryota > Metazoa > Chordata > Lepidosauria > Squamata > Elapidae > Notechis > Notechis scutatus. The sequence goes on from NC_142011.1 coordinate 170,517,084, forward strand.
ACTGCAACAAGTCTACATAATATTATCTTCATTAGATCAAAACTATGATGACTATGTGACTTCGTTAGAGGTATTGCCAAAAGAAAGCCTCTCATTAACCGAGATTACAGGCAGGCTACTAGAAGAAGCCAGAAGAAGGCGTGAGCGTGACGAGCTGAGAGAAGATAAGAAAGAAGAGAAATTATCTTCAAAGCTTGTAAAAAACCAGCAAAGCAAAGTAAAGCACCTGGAAGAAGAGAATTTATCTTCAACAGCATACACAATTAAAAAGTGTTTTAATTGTGGAGGCAGAGGACATTTGGCAAGATTCTGCAAAAGAGAAAAAGCCAGAATGTAAAAAAGCCAAAGAAAGCATTTGAACTAGCCACGTTTAGCAACTCTGATGTGAAGAATAATTTATGGGTGGTTGACAGTGGCGCATCCCACTGCATCACAAGAGATAAGACAAAATTTATAAAAATGTCTACAAGTTCTCAACATATATCTCTTGCCAATGGCTGGAACCTGAAAGCGAAAGGTCAAGGTTTTGCACGTTGCCCGTACATAAACCAGGATATAAAAATGTTGTATGTACCGCAACTAAAGTTTAATTTGCTTTCAGTAAGGGTATTAGATAAATTAGGTTATGTAATTACTTTTAAGGATAATAATTGCATAATTGAAAAAGATAACAAAAGGGTAACTGCAGCTTTAAATGGAACATTATATGTATTAGATAATAGTAAGAAAGGAGGCTCAAACTGTATTTAATAATATAAAGCCTCATGAAGAATGTATCCATTTATTGCATAGGCGTTTGGGGCATGTAAATTTTAAAATGCTAAAACGTACAGTTGAGTTATCTGAAGGAATAAGGTTAAAATCTTGTGATAAATATTTGTGTTGTAATGTTTGCTGTGAAGATAAGAGCAAAGTATTGCCTGCAAATAGGCTAAATGGTTTCAAAACAAAAGAACCTTTAGATGTAGTATTTGCAGACATCATAGGTCCAAAGAAACCCAGTATGGGGGTGCTAGATATATACTGAGCATTATGGACCATTATTCTAGATATGGGTTTTGCTATTTAATGAAAAGCAAAACTGAAACATATCAACATTTTTCAATTGGCTTAGGTTTGCTGAAAGAAAGTCTAAACGGCAACTGATAACCCTGGTGACAGATAATGGTACGCAATTTGTTAATAACAAATTCCAGAACAGACTTAAGGTAGCTGGAATAGAGCATAAGAAGTCTGCTCCATACAGGCCAGAACATAATGCTTTTATTGAAAGAAGAGGCCAAACACTACAGGCAATGGTTAGAACAATGTTAAATGATTCTGGGTTACCTGATTCTTTGTGGGGAGGCTACAATGTGTGCTAATAACATATTAAACAACGTTGTTAATACAACAACAGGTGAAATACCATTTACCAGATGGCATGGCAGGAAACCTGACCTAAGTTACCTGCACACATTTGGTGCACCAGCATGGGTGCATATTCCTGCACAACTCAGAAAAAAAGGGCAACATAGAGCTAAAAGATTTTTCTTCGTTGGTTATCAGTCAAACCATAGGGCATATAGATTTTGGGAGAAAGGCACATCTAAAGTGTTATGTAGTGCTAGTGCCCAATTTCTAGAACATGAAGGATGGGAGAAATTAGAACAGGATGCCAATAAAGATGTAATTATTGAATCCTATAGAAATCCCATTAGTTATCCCTGTAACTTTAAAAATAAAGTAAAGAGACAAATACAGGATGAAATAGTGCCCATAAAGGAAGAAACAGATTCAATAGCTGAACAGGATGAGGAAGATGAACAGGTAGTAGTTCAACAAAGTCCTCCTGTAAGCCCTGTAATTCCCAGAAGAACTACACGTGTATCTAGACCGCCTGATAGGTACCAGGCTAACACAGTGTGCCAGATTAATCAAGTTCCTAATTCTGTTGAAGAAATTAAAAAGTATCCTAATAAGGAAAAAGAAAGATGGTATGCAGCAATGAATAAGGAACTGAATTTATTAAGTGAGATGAAGGTGTATGAAAATGCCAAATT